>NC_056630.2:85279224-85541724 GCF_002870075.4 Lactuca sativa | reverse complement strand
ATGTAATACTCATACGTGAATATAAACCACCAACTCCGCAACTACCACTAGGCCACATATTTCTTTTTGCTGCAAAACCCTTCCGGGTATCGGCACGACGGGGGAATGAAATATTCATATGTGAATATAAAGGTAAATATATTATCACATATTTCAAATATGCCGCTTAAGCACTCCGGTGTAGTATACATTGGGATGACGGAACAAATAATATTAATATATGAATAAGTATATTCATATATGAATAGTCTGTGTCTATTCACATGTGAGAATACAGTTACATTTATTCCGATTATCAACAGGCAACCCTATCGGGTTTATTCTATAAAATGACCTTATATTTTGCTTTATTCTGTTTTAGACCTTGTTTTTTTAAAAACAAAAGTAAACCTAATTTTTACTTATTCCTTTTTATTTCATTAATGGAGTTGGTTACCAACATGTAGCCCTATACTCGTGTTGTAACACCCATAATCCAGAAGACCCGAAAAGGAAAGAAAACCCTAAGTCAAAGGGGTCGACTCGTCGAGTCTAAGGAGGAACTCAACGAGTCAGAGTGGGTTCCGTGTCGCGGATTAAGTGACCAACTCAGCGAGTCGGCAAGTGGACTCGGCGAGTCTGGTCTGGGTTTGGAAACCCTAATTCCGGGACTTGGTGCCTGATTTAAGCATCCTATTCTCCTCCCTAGGGTTTCATTTGCGGCCTCTTTAGTCCATAACTCGAAACCCTAGCCACTCAACTCCATTGTTGAGCTAGTTCTTGCCTTGAGAGTGAATTGAAGCTTAGAGAAGGAAGAAGGACCTTGGTGGTGCAAGAAGAAGCTATAGATCCAGAGGTATGGTAGCTTTGCAGATCATTTGAAGGTATAAAGCTTATACCTTGGCTGTTAATCATCTAGATTCCCTTTCTAGCTTGTATTTTCCCCCTTTTGGGCCATTTCCAAGGCCAGTCTGAGTATTGAGCCTTGGAGGACGAAAAGGACTTCAGATCTGGGCATTTCTGAGCTTGAGGAGCTCTGAGTGGGTAGCTTTATCCAACTATGGCTCCATTTCATGTCCTAGACCTTCATTTTAGCTTGGATGAGGAGTTTTAGCTCCATAGCACCTTGCATGCACGTAAAGTTAGCAACTTTACGTGCAATGCTAGCATTACAAGTCCAGATCTATGGGTTGAAGGTGTTGGAATGGACTGTAATCGACAGAATAGAGATGTCACAAGGTGGACTCGGCGAGTCAGTTCAGGGACTCGGCAAGTCGGTTCGCAAACCCAAACCCTTCTGTTTATGATTCGTATCAGTGAGTGGAGTTAGTAAAAGATGCAACCAGTCTGGGTCCGTAATGGACCCGAAGATCATAGTACTCGACGAGTTCGAAGAGGAACTCGCCGAGTCCAAGGCAATCTTCTTAGCTATGAAGATGAACTTGACGAGTTCAAGGATGAACTCGGCGAGTCGGTTGAAGATAGTCCCGAAGTGTTAGATGAAGGAGAACTCGTCGAGTTCTCGCTAGACTCGACGAGTGGAGTCGGGGTTGTTTTGGGACTTGAGGAGCATGGACTCGGCGAGTTGGCAGAACAACTCGACGAGTCGAGTCAACTGGAAGGTTGACTTTGACCAGGACTTTGACCAAAGATGACTTAGTTGGCTTCTTGAGGATAGTTAGGCTAAGTGTTGCTATTTTTGGTATTGGTAGCTCGGGGAGCTAGAGGAGCAGCAGTTCGGAGAGTTGTTGGATAGCAGCCAGAGGGTTATCAATAGTTTCAGCAGTTCAAGGTGAGTCTCTTCATTGTGTGCATGGGTCTACAGCCACAATGTCGGCCCATTATGTTCATGTTCATGTTTATACTTATGTATAGAAGGAAGACCCGGGGGTTAGCCCTAGGCACTTATGGATATATGTTACGGGTTACGACCTGATGTCGGGCGAGGCCCGAGGAATGTTAGGATGCTAGAGGTCTTTATGATTCTTGCATGTGTAGGTATGGTAGGACCCGGACCGAGGGTCCGAGTTCGGGGTAAGATAATAGTATGCTTCCGGGCCGGGGGTCCGATGTCGGGATATTCCCGATAAAGATTCTTATGTAGTGCGTTAGATAATACTTGTTGTCTTCGTGATACTTGTATGTGCCTGGTAAGGAGGTGAGTGTGGGCGAGGTCCCGTATCTCATCACTAGCTGAGTATGGATGAGGTTCCATATCTCGATATTAGCAGAGCAGGGGCGAGGCCCGTGATAGGATGGATGTGAGTGTGGGCGAGGGCCTATATCTCACTACTAGTATGAGTGTGGACGAGGCTCTACTACTTCAGTAGCAGACCAGGGGCGGGGCCCAAGTTAGGCGAGACCTTAGAGCAGGGTATGGTTAGGAAATGTTTATGTATGCATGTGTATAGCAGGCGAGGCCCGGGGTCAGGCGGGGCCTAAAGGAAATAGATCTGTATACCGGGCGGGGATCGATGCCAGGTGGGATCTGATTCCAGGCAGGGCCTGATGACGGACGAGGTCCGATGGCGGGCGAGGCCCAATGCAGTGGGCGGGGCCCCAATATGTGGTTATGTGCTCATAATGATGTATGGAATGTATGGCTCAGTAGATATGTATGGTATATGGTAGGTTGGGGAACTCATTAAGCTTCGTGCTTACGGTTTTCAGTTTTAGTTTCAGGTATTTCCGATAGCGGAATGAAGAGCTCGGGATGATCGCATGGCACACACCAAGAAGTTTAGCCTGGGATGTTTACTCTGATAAAATGAATAAGTGTTTGGAAAAGATACTCTGATTTGTCATATAACCCCTTTTTGTATGTTTGAATGACTTAACGCTATGGATTAGTAATGTTTTTAAAATAATTTTTTGGTCATGATTTTTGGGATGTTACACGTGTAAATCACGTGCGTCCTAAAAGAATTGTCAATTCTAAAACCCTAGGGATAAACAACACTTACATTATCATAATAAATTAGGATAGCCATAGTAATAGGCAATGAAAGTTCAATATGGAGTTTCTGAATGCAACATGTTTTGAAAACCACATTAGCAACACCTTGGTATTCGACATCCGAAGTGTGTCAGGATAGTCAACCTACTTGATGTCAATTTATGCTAAACCACATTAGCAACACCATGGTATTCAAGCTCGACGTGTATTGGGACAACGTACCCGGTCGCCATTAGTTTATGCTGTAATACGTGTGGAATGAGTACTATAGAGTATAAGATCATAATTAAGAAGACATTGAACACAATGTAGTAAACACTTTAAAGCTACCATCTGGGATTCAAGAGGTGCATACATGTGGAACGAACTACATATGAGACATCAGATTGGGTGAATGTGAGGTATTGAAGTGCTCCGACAAAGTTGCATATGAAGTGGGTTGGAGTAAGGGTTCTCATTATTGGTATTAATTTTTCCTTTTTATCGATGAGAGTGAGAGTAGGTTTTAAGATGACATTCCAGTACTTCCATAGCATATTTCTTTTAACATAAAACGATCCACTTGTATGACAGAAAAGAGTGACATCAAGATGATAGCTAAGAGGTCCAAGATCCTTCATGTGCAAGTGTATCCATGATTTTGGTACGAAAGGTGATTCGCCGATGCTTCAGATACACATTCAGTACGGGATATAAGGTTATCGTAACCGACTCCATTAATGAAATAATAATTAATAGGTTTAAAGTAGAGTTTATTTTGAGAAAAAGTAGTTCTAAAATGGAAAAATGAAATACATAGAGCATTTTATTGAATAAACCCAATTTACCTGGCTACTGACTCCAATAATGAAATAACAACGAATATGTAAAAGTTAGATTTACTTTGATATCAAAGTTTTAGGTCTAAAATAGAAAAAATGAAAAAAAAACATATGGTCTTCTATGGAATAAATACTCTTTTACAATTTCAATCTTAGGATTGTTTGATAGTTGTTGATTGATTTTTTTTAAACGACAAACACACACACTATCTACACTACTCCTAAACTACTTATTTCGTCTCCACGAGAGAGAAAGAGACTTGAACCCTCAACATTTGGTTGAGGGACACCTTTCTGCAAACACCCAATACTACTAGGCTACAAATCCTTTGGTAGTTGTTTGATTGATTCAATCTAATTGAGTTATAATGGTTAATTGAGTTAAATCAAACTTCTTACCAAACCTAATAAGAGACATATCAATTTTAATTGTAAGACCATATAAGAGGCTTTTAATTGTGATATCAAACGGTGTTGTCAATTGTGAGACCCAACCTATACCTAATAAGAGACATATCCAAGAGCCCTTGTGGACATCATTTGTAATTTTATGTTTGGGTGCAATCTTGAACGTGGATACAAACCTTGGGGTCTAACTTAAACTTTATGCAATTTATCGTCTTTGTCCTGTGGATGAATACGCGCCTTTCTTTGGTCGTCGTCGAAGAACTCAAGGGGTGTTTGGTTTGGCTTTTCAGGGGGCAAAAGTCCTTTTTGGAAAAGTCACAAAAAGTCAGGTTTTCTGACTTTTCCAAAAAGTTCATTTTTACTTGTATCCAAATCCAAAAGTAAAATGCATTTGCCAAACATCTTTTGCTCTCTATCTTTTCCTAAAAGGACTTTTGACTTCTAAAAAGCTAAGTCAAACACCCTCTCAATGTCCGCAACTGCAGCACACTCGAGTTGAAATTTTGAGGTAATTTTCATGCAATTTAGATGTTATCGGCACTGAATAGTAATACTCGGTTTTTTTTATTAATATTGTTAATACTATATTTGATAATTTAGTGATTTACATGCTTGAACAAAGTGTATTTAAATGGCTTCTTTCATTTGAGAAACTTTTGTTTTAAAGATTGAATTATATGATATGCATTGCTCTTGCTACTGAAACCTAGAGTTTGGATCTGCGACTAGAGATTGTTAGATATATTTCACAAATGTCCAATCCCATCCGCAGACCTGACACATTTATATATGGAGTTGCGGTGCACCTGGGTAGCTCTTTAAATAGTGAAGGGTAATAGCAGGGAAAATACGAGAGCAAGATGAACCAGAAATATATATATATATATATATATATATATATATATATATATATATATATATATATATATATATATATATATATATATATATATATATATATATATATATATATATATATATATATATATATAAAAGCAATATTTTATCCTCACAAGGGGTAATTATACAAGTGTTGAAGTTGTACAACCATGGATTTTACAGAGTACTACACATGGGTTTTGATGGAAGAACTATATCCGGTTTGATCATCATGGTACTTATCCCACAACATAACTCCTCCATATTTTGCAGAACCTTTGATTGCTGGAAGCACTTTGGAAGTTAGGTCACCAACAGAGATATACCCGCTTCCTGCAGCCGTAGGTGATGCAGGCAGCCCCAAGAAAATCTTGGTTGCTGGGATCTCAGAAGTCCACTGTTTCCAAGAATCTTCAAAACTGGTCATACCTCCCGAGTACTGACAAGGAGGGTTGTTATAGAACTGAACCCAAACAAAGTCAAAAAGACCTGTTTTAAGGGCAGTTCCAATATATGCATCTGGGAAAGGACACTGAGGAGCTGCTGTCAAATATACCTTTTTGCCTTGACTGCTGTATCCAGAAAGATACCTGGCAAGGTCATCCCAGTGTTGGGTGGTTCCTCCTTCGATATCAAAGTCGATTCCATCCAAAACAGCTTCACCAAGAGGACGTGTGGATGATTTCCCACCTAAGAAGTTATTCCAGAGGTAAGTGGCGACTTGTTTGGCATCTGCAGCAGAGGTGAGGTAGTAGCTCCCAGCTGCTCCTCCAATGGTCAGCATCACTTTGATTCCTTTCGCTTGACATGATTTGATTTCAGAGCTTAAATTGGTGCAGCCATTGCTGTATGGATCGCAGTGACCTGCAAGATTAATCATGGGGGTTTGACCGTTTCCGAAAGTTGGAAGAAACGCAAGGTTGACGAAATCATAGTTCCCTGTCGAGCACGTTTCAGCCAACGTGCCCTCACCCCCGTTTTGACCCCAGTAGATAGCGATGCCACCAGCATTGATACCCGCTGCTAGTAACAACATCATTGAAGAGAGTAATCCTAACTTGTATGTCATTTTAAGCCTTGGGTATGAATGATTGTAAGTTTAGGTAATTGTAGAAGAAGGTAATTAATGATGTTCTTGAGTGTTTGAGAAGTCTGGTTTATATAGTGAAGGGATTGCCCTATTGGCATAATACTAATTTTTGAATATTTTTAGGAAAGCAAGCACCTTGGAGGGCACTGCGTGGAATCCTCTTTCAGCAGACACTTAATTGGTTGAACTCGTTGGAAAGCTTCTGTCTAGTAGCCAGGTGTGTCATGTATTTTGTCTGTATCTTGTTATATGCATTATAAATTTAAAAAAGCCATTTTATGATTTCTTAATCCTATGTATCAAACAAATTTGTCTTTGTGCTATTGTCCCTGAGGTGTGGTATTACGAATATATTCAAGTATATTACTTTGATCACCTTCTCTTGAGAATGCTATATTGTACTTTATGGCATTTACATAGCTTGTAGATTGTAGGAGACAATAATCAACAAAATTATATCCATCCCGTATGTGATACCTGGTTATTTGAAATTTGTTGGCCCTCCCTCCCTCAAATCTTATCCCTAGAGTATTGTTCAATATTTACAGTTTCCACTCACTCACCATATGCATTTTATAGTATACTAATCTATCAATGTAGCCAGTAATCTATCACACGAGTTTATCTCAACCATAGTGAACTTGCATCATATAAGATACCAATGGAACACTGTCCGTATTAAAATTAGAGTAAATTACTGAAATCGTCCCTATGGTTTTGTCAAAATTACACGTTTGGTCCCTAACTTTTTTTTTGCACTCGGATCGTCCTAGTGGCTTGATTTTGTTGCGTTTTTCGTCCCTTACATACATAAAGTTAGGGACCAAACGTGCAATTTAGACCAAACCATAGGGACGAAAAACGCAACAAAATCAAACCATAGGGACGATCCGAGTGCAAAAAAAAAAGTTAGGAACCAAACGTGTAATTTTGACCAAACCATAGGGACAATTTCAGTAATTTACTCTTAAAATTATTAAAAAAAATTACTTCAGCATTAGGTTTTAGAGTTTAAAGGAATTTATCAGTTTAACCGGTAATCGCACATGATGACAATGAGAATCAAATAAGATGGTCTTGTTCTATTTTGTGGCCCCGGCCCCATATACAGGACATTACCTAAAATTATTTGCAAAAACAAAGTTTGGTTGTGGATTTCAAGCCACTTCCTAGAATCCTATGTAACAATACATATAGCTAGTGTCAATCAACAATGATCAAAGTTTATCAGAGTCAAAGATGTTATTTTGGATAACACAATATATTGAAAGGCTAGCAGGATAAAGAAGTTTAACTATTTCTCAATAAGACAAATCAAATACAAACAACATTTCATATTATTGTTGATTATTGTCTCCAACAAGGCAACAATTTACCAGTCCATGGCATACATACAGGACAACAGAGCATTATGAAGAGAATTTAGTCACAACGAATATATTTATATTAGTTCATACGATCATAGGTCAATGCCAATAACAAAGGAAAAAACTTGATTGTATCAATTTACCCACTAAATTATTATTAAAAAATTAATAATTTAGTGGCTAAAGTGATAATATGGTGAAATTGCATTGTGATTTTCTGTATTTTGCCCGCAAAATTTGGTTTTTTTTAAAACGGTAAAAAAGTATAATGGTTCAATCATTAAGAGTCTAAAAAACCGAATTTTGTCCGAGATTAAAAAACCGTAATATATTTCATTTTAGAAGACGGATCTCAATTTAATGTGGCAGACAACAAGAAACAGATAACCCCTTAAGATAATTCAACCAATCATTCATGTGTCCACTTCAAGATAATTCAACAGAGTGCCTTACAAGGTGCTTAATCCCTTAAGTAATTCAAAGACATTAGCAGAAAAATACGCCTTTCACTATTATATAAATGGAACTTGTATTTTGTATCAGAAACCACACATTTAACTCAAACTGTAGTGTTAATTCGGTAACAAAGCAACAATGACATTCTATTCAGCATGTTCTCTGGCAATTTTGGCCTCATTTCTAGCAGCACTAGTGGTGGGCTCTAATGCTGGTGGGATTTCAATTTATTGGGGCCAAAATGGAAATGAAGGAACTTTATCTGACACTTGTAGCACAGGAAACTACGAATATGTAAATATAGCGTTTCTTTGGACATTTGGCAATGGGCGCACACCAAGGATGGACTTAGCTGGCCACTGTGATCCCTATAGCAATGGATGCACCAAGTTAAGCTCTGACATCAAGTCATGTCAAGCAAAAGGTGTCAAAGTTATGCTATCTATCGGAGGTGGGATAGGCAGCTACTCCATTGCCTCCAAGGAAGATGCTCAGGAAGTTGCTACCTACCTATGGGACAACTTTTTAGGTGGAGAAACAACTAGTATTCGTCCACTTGGCAACACGTCATTGGATGGAATTGATTTTGACATAGAATCAGGCGGAAGTCAACACTGGGATGATCTTGCAAGGTATCTTTCAGCATATAGCACCAAGAGTAAGAAGGTGTACTTAACTGCAGCACCACAATGTCCTTACCCTGATGCATGGTTAGGGGGTGCCCTTCAGACTGGTCTGTTTGACTATGTTTGGGTTCAGTTTTATAACAATCCTCCTTGCCAGTATTCTGCGAATATTACTAATCTTGAAGATGGTTGGAAGCAGTGGACTTCTGACATCCCGGTGTCCAAGATTTTCTTAGGGCTACCCGCTGCTTCTGAAGCAGCTGGAAGTGGTTTTATTCCTGTCAATGATCTTACTTCCAAAGTGCTTCCAGCAATTAAGAGTTCGCCTAAATATGGAGGTGTGATGTTATGGTCTAAGTATTATGATGATCAAACTGGATATAGTGCATCCATTAAGAAATATGTATGATATTTTAAAGAACCGATGTTTATGTAATTATTGGTATATCCAACTCTTTTGTTAAGATATTCATATGCAATTTACTACGCTAGTCAAAATTTTCATGGTTATGTTCTACATCTCTGCAGATAGCAACCATATATTGTACAAAATCCACACATATGATGATTGTGTTAAATAACATGGAACATTGTTTTAGCACGATATTTTTGAAAAGGATATTGTGTATTGACCTTGAAAATTTAAATCTCGAACTAATGTGAAGAATCACGGCTGAAATGATTAGTGATAGGTAATATTGTGTATTGATTGTATAGTGTGTGTATTAATATATTATAGGTTAAAAGAGATCTCTATACATAGAGATAAATATTACACTAAAGTATCCTCTAGTCTAAATGTCTAATACAAGAGTGTCAAATAATAGGCATTGAAACAGTAGACTTTCTCATGTTATGCACTGTATTTTTGACATGGTTGTAGAAAGAAGGAAACTTATTCATGTGTTTGGACCATTACCTAAAGGTGATGAAACTGCATTTTATTTTCATTTACCATGAACATTAAATTTGTTCCGGGAATTTTTTTACTCCACGAATGACATTTGGTTGGGGATTTCATACAACATAAACAAATAATAGAAATGCATACACGGCCAATCAACTTCGGAAGAGCATCATATGAGTCAACGAATTTACATTGGAGTATATGATAGTGACATGTTAGCACAAAACACAAAGTTCAATTATTTCTGAAAATTAACCAGTTTTATGCCTCGGGTATGTAGTTATGCACTATCATAATTCATTTTTTTTTATATTACGAAAAAAAGGAATTTGGGAATGTCAGAGGGCCATATTTATGTCCAACAGTGAAATGTACATGTAGGACGGTATTACATTCTCAAAAGAAGTTCATCAAAGTAATATACTTGAATTAATTTCGTAAGAGCACAAGTCAATGGCAATAGCATGGAGACAAATCTATTTTAATACCTTAGAAAGAAACTCACAAAATGTTTTTTTCAGCTAATTATTATATAGCAGATAACAATAAACAGACAAAACAGATTACAAACCTGAGTACCATGCAAAGCTTTCCATCAATTTCAACAAATCAAGCGTCTGCTAGAATAGGATTCAACAGAGTGCCCTCCAAGGTGCTTCATTTCCTTAAAATATTTCAATAAATGGTAACATAATCATGCCAATAAGCCAATCCCTTCACTATATATACCAGAATTCTCAAACACTTGAACACACCATTACCTTCTACAATTACCTAAACTTACAATCATTCATACCCAAGGCTTAAAATGACATACAAGTTAGGATTACTCTCTTCAATGATGTTGTTACTAGCAGCGGGTATCAATGCTGGTGGCATCGCTATCTACTGGGGTCAAAACGGGGGTGAGGGCACGTTGGCTGAAACGTGCTCGACAGGGAACTATGATTTCGTCAACCTTGCGTTTCTTCCAACTTTCGGAAACGGTCAAACCCCCATGATTAATCTTGCAGGTCACTGCGATCCATACAGCAATGGCTGCACCAATTTAAGCTCTGAAATCAAATCATGTCAAGCGAAAGGAATCAAAGTGATGCTGACCATTGGAGGAGCAGCTGGGAGCTACTACCTCACCTCTGCTGCAGATGCCAAACAAGTCGCCACTTACCTCTGGAATAACTTCTTAGGTGGGAAATCATCCACACGTCCTCTTGGTGAAGCTGTTTTGGATGGAATCGACTTTGATATCGAAGGAGGAACCACCCAACACTGGGATGACCTTGCCAGGTATCTTTCTGGATACAGCAGTCAAGGCAAAAAGGTATATTTGACAGCAGCTCCTCAGTGTCCTTTCCCAGATGCATATATTGGAACTGCCCTTAAAACAGGTCTTTTTGACTTTGTTTGGGTTCAGTTCTATAACAACCCTCCTTGTCAGTACTCGGGAGGTATGACCAGTTTTGAAGATTCTTGGAAACAGTGGACTTCTGAGATCCCAGCAACCAAGATTTTCTTGGGGCTGCCTGCATCACCTACGGCTGCAGGAAGCGGGTATATCTCTGTTGGTGACCTAACTTCCAAAGTGCTTCCAGCAATCAAAGGATCTGCAAAATATGGAGGAGTTATGTTGTGGGATAAGTACCATGATGATCAAACTGGATACAGTTCTTCCATCAAAAGTCATGTGTAGTACTTTGTAAAATCCATGGTTGTACAACTTCACTTGTATCTTTAGTAATTATTATAAACTATTAAGTAATCAAGATATTCATAAATTTTGTCTATACTGCAGATCGTTTTATCTGTTTACACTTGCAGGATATGTCCAGATCTTACAGGTAATCAGTTACTAAAAAAAAAAAAATATTGCACGTAAGAGTATCCTGTTTTTGGTAGAAGTAACATTTTATAGCAAACATGTATATCATTTTGGAAGTTGGTTTAAATTCATTATTGCGATTTAAGGTCACAATAACCAGATTCAGGTGTTTGATTTTACTAGTTATTGTTGCCAGATTATTTATTGTTACTAGTTTAGATGAATATAAACTCACCTTGTTGCCCCTCAATTTAACAACCGACCATCCAATTTTGATTTTTTAATCACAAACAATAAATTAGTACAAAAACCCACAAATTATTTTCACACTGCTTATAACATTCGAATGATCGAATCATATTACAAAAAATGAGAAATCCACAAACTATATCCCCAAAAAATGAGAAATCCAAAAGGGAATTTCAGATTTGTGTTAAAAACAGAACCCTTCGTAAAATTATGAACTTATGAATAAAACAGAATTAAAAACTTTGAAAAAGTATAAAATAGAATATTTCATGTCATATACAATTATTATTCCAAAATAACAAACAGGTGGTCGTGCCGGAGTGGTTATCGGGCATGACTAGAAATCATGTGGGCTTTGCCCGCGCAGGTTCGAATCCTGCCGACCACGTAATTTTAGTTTTTCGGACATTTTTGAATTATCAAGCAACTACAAGCTAACCTTTTAAATACAAACTGTGACTACTTAATCTTTAATTTTTTTTTAAACTATTGAGATGGTATAATGGAAAAGTGGTTATCATACTTTTATAAATTTTCCAATAAATTGATTAAAATTGAATAAAGAGCTAACCTTTCAAATACAATCTGTAAAAGACTTATTATACTTGATTTTTTTTAATTACTATTGAGATGGTATAATGGAAAGGTGGTTATCATACTTGTATAAATTTCCAATAAACTGATTAAAATTGAAAAAAGAGCTAACCTTTGAAATACAAACTGTAAAAGACTATTATTATACTTGATTTTTAATTTTTTTTAATTACTATTGAGATGGTATAATGGAAAGGTGGTTATCATACTTTTATAAATTTTCCAATAAACTGATTAAAATTGAAAAAATATGTTACCAACCCGCATGATTGTTTTCTCAAGGCTGGTTCTTTATGTATACATATTTTATTTGTTTGTTTGACTTTGCTTTCAAACTAGAAAAGATAGCTCCGACAATAAATCAAGTTGTTTTAAACAATCAAGCTACCACAACAATAAAACATATTGATATAATATTTATAGAGTAGGAATATCTGTGACAAATTACAATGAAAACAATTTGAAACCATAATAACAAGTGGAAAGAAATCAAACAATATGCGCAAAGATACAATGACACTCCTGTAAAAATCACAAGAATATTAATATTTCATTCCAAATAAAAGGACCAAAAGCAAAAGGTAACTTGGTGCTCCAAATTTGTTTCCATTTGAAGCATTGTTATTTGTTGATGGCGTTGATTTTGATCCAGATCCATCTCCAGATGCTACAAATTCGGATAGCTTAATTAATATAAAAAATACTAAAGAATTCAAGTTCAATATCATCAATGGCATAACACATTACCTGAAGGAACACTTGGTGTCGATGTTGCAGTGGGAGCTTCAGTTTCGGGGGTTTCTCCTGATGGCTCACTTTGTGAGCTGGTGGGAGAAACTGTTGAACTTGTAGGTCCACTAGCAGGCCCACTAGCAGGCCCATTAGCAACGGCTATTAAAACAAATTTGGAGTAATTAATAACTAAAAGATTAAATTTCAATAAAGATATTTAAAAAGGCAAACATGAATCATACCATTGCATAGGTTAAGTGGAGGAGTTTGTACTTGACATGCACCGGGAAGGCTTATTGCAAGAGTTTGATTAATAGTGACACCGATATTAGGGCCATTGCCATTAAGCAACGAGCAAAGGCAACGTGGTTGTGACTGTACCACAGTTGAGAGTTGTGAGCAACATGAAGGTGAGGGGGTAGAAGAGTTGCCCGTGACATAGTTTAGGCATGAAGCTAAACCCATGAGTGTGTTGGTGCAAGTGCTTGATTGAGCCCGGGCTCCACCCCAGACCATGACCATTAGGACTAGGACTAGGCTCATGACTTCTTGACCTTTTAAAGCCATTGGTTAGGTAAGATTAACTTTGCTATCAACACAATGAGGGTATGAGTGTTTGTGATCAAGTGTGACTGATATCGCCTTATGCTTTTGTGGGATTGGTGATATGTATTTATAAAGAGATCGAAGTTATGGAGCCCAGGAAATGATTGGGGTTTGATATGATTAATTGATTATTATATATAGATTTGGTAGCCAACTTTACCGATTTATTTTGGCTTTGATTTCTAATTATTTAAGTTCCATGATTTTTCCCACTGATTTTGACATAAGAAAGAATTTTTTTTTTTTTTGATATATCTGCACACACACTAATACACCCATACACACACGTATATACAACATACACTATACATACATTAACATAAAAACATATACAAATACACACATGTAAAGTCAACTTTTCAAAAGGTTTACCTATTGAGTGTGTTTGTGCGTATGTTTTTTTTTCCTTTTGTAAATCAATTTTGTAAACTGTGCAAAACAATCAAAACCGAGTTTACAGTTTATATCAGTTTACAATACAAAAAGTTTAGATAGGATTTGTTTCTATAAAATAAAAACTGGTTTTCTCATATCTAGGAATGTAAATACAAAAAAAAAAAAAAAAAAGGAAGCCAACCCAATAGTAACTCTGTCATCATAGCACCATAGGTAGGGGTGTAATCAGGTCAAATAGTGCTAAGCTCGAACCTTGACTCGACCAAAAAACTCGAGCTCGAAACTCGATACAAACTCAGTCGAGCTTACATTTCCAAGCTCGAGTTCGAGCTTGTGAAATACTCAACACTCTCAAGCTCGGCTTGGTCCAATTCGTTTAAATTATAAAAAAATACAAAAAAAAATCATTAGATTATCTTAAATTCAAGATCAACTTACATTTAAAATTGCAAATATAATACTATTACATAGCATTTGTAATTTTGTACCAATGGAAATCAATACCAACTAAAATTTCAAAAAATTCCACATGTATTGTCTAAATAAGAATAAAAGCACAGCAACCATTCAATCATCAAGAAAGTTTTTAACAATAAAATGAACAACTATTTGCCTGGGATACACTAACATAAATGCATAAACATGAATATATATATATATATATATATATATATATATATATATATATATATATATATATATATATATATATATATATATATATATATATATAGGAGTAGAATCAAATGAGAACACCAAAAAGGTTAAGAACGCGAGAACAAAATATATTTATTTGTGATTCCATATATTCAGTTGTGAGGAAATGATAAATTTTCACGCCTTTAATTTCAATTGAAGAGAAAAAGCATATTCATTTTGATTGTGCGTTAAAAATTATTATTTCTCCACAAATGAATAATGAAATCACAAATGAATATATTTGTTCTCGCGTTCTCAACATTTTAGGCGTTCTCATTTGATCATTTCCCTATATATATATATATATATATATATATATATATATATATATATATATATATATATATATATATATATATATATATATATATATAATTAAAAAAAGTACATAAAAATAATGAGAAATGAACAATTAATCCTTGTTCTTTCTTTTCAATACATGGAGACTTGGACATCAATCTCCTCCAAAAAGTAAGACTTTCATTGGTTCAAGATTTAATTATGCTCCATATGATGGGCATTATGCAAAACATATAGAACATATGTTTGCATGGAACCTTAAAAATTGATCTATTTTTAACTTTGAACAACAAAATAGAAAACTTTGCAATACTAGTGTATAATCAAAAAATACAAATAGGGTTATAAGAATCATACATTGATTGTTATATAGTAATAACAATGCAAATCGTTGCGTTGTTGGAACCTTGAGAGCAAGCGTCACAAATATCAAGCATCTAATGGTTCACACCAAAAACTAGCAAAGGAAAACAATTGAGAGAGAGGAGAGAGGCTCAAATTTTCGGCTATCTCTTCATGAGAAAGAGTTGGCTAAAAATCATAGGGTTATGCCATATTTATAGTGTAGTCACGAAACCCTAGATAAGCCTAAATCTAAGATCAACTTTAACCGCGTAATTATCCATTTTCTTGATTATCCATTAGGGATTATTCTAGAATCCCTTAACCTTTAGGAAACCGTACAAGGCTCTATGGAGGGTTCTAGATTGCCTCTTGCTCTACTATTGAACAATTACAATACAGTCCCTACACTTTTAATTAATTATTTTAATCCCAAAATTAATTCCAATTAATTTCTGATTATATATTAATTAAATATTACTATTTCTAATTAATATATTATTCTCATAATATATTAACAAATTATTTATTTTAATTTATTATCAAATAATAATTCAACCTCTTTCTCCAAAATCCAATGTTTTAAAAACCGGTTTGAACCGGCCGGTTGGTCCGGGAACCGGGGGAGGGAGCGGTTCAACTATCACCGGTTTTACATTGATTTCTGAACCGGATTGAACCGGCCGGTTTTTAGAAAAAACCGGTTGAACCGGTTAATCCGAATAAAAACACATGAAAATTAATTATTTACATAATAAACTTTGGTATTTTTTTCAAATATATTTAGTTTTCTCTAAATAAAAACATATGTCAAATTTTATAAAGTTTATTGATGTGGTTGTATTCATCTAAAACTATATTTCGTTTCGGTATTATATTTTATTTTTTTTAGCATATATGGCACTAAAACTTATGGTTATGTATTATTTTAATGTATTTTGATTCATTTACAACTTATTTTTATGTGTATTTTTAATGTTTGAACTTGTAAACATCAAATTCATAATTTATATATGTATGTATGTGTAGGAAAATAGAAAAAAACATGAAAAATATAGAAACCGGTTCACTCGGCGGTCGAACCGGTTAAACCGGTTGAACCGGGAACCGGTCATCATACCGGTTCAACTAAAAAACCGGTTTTTAAAACATTGCCAAAATCATCTGTCTAGTTGCTAGTTTTGATGGCAACCCAAAAGGATTGTGCTACTATCAATTTAAGTATATGTCAATTATAGTTATGGGCTTAGACATCTAATCCAACAGTCTCCTACTTGGATAATTCTAATAGATATAATTGTCAGTATACTAATCTAAAACTGATCAGCAAATTATAGCTCTCAAAGCCGTTGTCGAACTCTGACCTAGTCAGTCATGTGTCCTAAGATAAGTGATCAAATATTCCTCTATTCTACAAGATATCGTTTTAATTATTCAAATTTTACAAATTTTAAAATAATAATTAAGGATAGTAGATAAACCCTATCTAACCCTAGCAATTTTCAAAATCTAAGTGTGGAAGTTAGGGTTTCAAGAACCGTAGCAAATTTTGAAAATTCCTCCCTTGGGGTTTAATTTATAAAAACCCTAATTTTGATCTATTCAACATTGTGCAAAATCAATTGAAAATTATGGCTCTGATACCACTGATAGGTTTTATAGGTTTGGAAAAAAATTTATGTGGCGTAAAAAACTTAACCCTAAGTTCACATGCAACCTATTCGATCTAAGTTTTCTATATTGATAGCAACAAACAATTGAACATCAAAGAACCCTAAGAATACCCTATGATTTTCGAAATCCATAAAGGGTTTAGGGTTTATATACCTTTTTGGTTAGTGTAGTAAATAATCAAGTGTAACATTCATAAAAATTCTCAAAAATTTAAACTTTTAAAGTTTTACTCAAAACCATCATTGTTTACAAATTGTTTCCAAAATGAGTTCAACATCAAAGAAATCCTGAAATCGTGAAATAAAACATGAGGTAGTGCACGATCACGCCTTCGCCTTCCCGCAATCCTCTAAAGTACCTAAAACATAATCCAAAAATGTAAGCCCAAAGCTTAGTGAGTTTCCCCAAAATACCAATACACAGCAAACAACACAAAATATAATAACAACATACTATGGGCCCAATCAACCATCGGGTTGGAATGCCCCGGCCTGTTGGCTTACGCACAAAGCAATGAAGCCTCATCCACCAACCAATCATGTGCACATAATACAGATAAACATATTACTAACCAGTCAGCAAACAAACAGAAAGATCTTACAGATCACTAAGCATAGCAACATCCTAAATACCAAGATATAGTTCTAACAGATCACTACAACACTATAGCATACATAGCATGATATCAAATCCAAAGGGTTGGCCTTGGTGCCTTCGACCCGTAAGTACAATAAGGAAGACTCACCTCACAAGTAGTGTAGAACTGATAAGGTTTGACTTCGAATCTCAGCTCTCGACTCAAATGCCTACAACCACCATGTGACCAATTCCATCAAAATCCCAAAATACCAAAATGCCCTCAAAAGAACAGTCAACAGGCCATGCTGACCCAACTTGTCGAGTGCACCAATAAACTCGTTGAGCTCCTACAGTAATCAGAAGATCGGGAAAATCCTAGCCAACACACCGAGTTGGCTTGCAAACTTGTCGAGTTTACCCGAGCTTAATACATTCAGCTGATCTTAGGATTTCAAGGACTCCAAGACTCAGATCTAACCTCAAATGCTATCAAAAAGGATAAATTTTCTAACTTTACCCTTTAGGGCTACTCCATGAGCTTAAAAACCCATCCACAAGGATTGAGGATTCAAGTGCTTAACCAATAAACCGAAAATCCTTGAGATCTGGAACCCAACCTTTCCAAAAGAGATTCTAGCCTCAAAATCGACCTAAAGGTTGGTGCTTTATAGGCATGCATGTCCAATGCATGTCTTGAATCCAAAATGGGTCAAAAAGAGGGAATATGACTTAAACTCAGAATATGACTTAAACTCTGTGGCATCCCCAAATTCACGATCATTTTAAAAATTGTATTTATGCTTATTCAAAAATCAGAGTATTCATTTTAAAGAATAATATTGCGGAATTTGTTCCCAGAAAAACATGATAATAATATTATCAAATCATTTCCGAAGAAATGTATTTTGTTTATATTAAAACTTTGGGATGTCATCGTCAATACAGAAACATAAGCATAAACAAACCTTACATTCATTTACACTGGTGATTTACATCTCCTTTAATTTCTCAGTGTAATGTAGCTTTGTATCGACACCTTTGATACAAATAAACTGAGTGGGTCAGGTTGGGAAACCTGGTGAGTACATAGGGATTTCAATCGCACAGTGTGAGATCATTTATATATTTTAGAACTCAAAAAATATACAATTTCACCATATATATATAAGCAACTCCTACCTCACCCCGTCGATTCTCTCAGCGACACGGTCCATACTCTAGGATCTAAAATTTAGCTCTTTACTCAATCCATACTCGTAGATCAAGTATGTATAATACATGCTCTTGGATCAATAATTGTGCCCACCCCATACTCTTGGACTAGGGACAATTAACTATGTCTTAATCCATACTCCCTGATTAATGACAAATAACTATGTCATATCCGTACTCTCGGACTAAGGACAACTAACTAAGTCTGATCCATACTCTCGGATCAAAGACAAGTTTTAAAGTTATTCCCTTCGTGTATATCTCATTCGTACTCATAGAGAGATACTACCCAATGTTCATCTTAATTAATTTAGGTTTACTCTGTTTCCTAAATCATCATATATTATCAGGTATGCTCTTTAAGACGTATTTCAGGCAATATTAGATATTTCACACATAAACATAAAATTTAATACTTGTATTAAAATCATTTTCATGAAAGGGACTATGCACTCACTTGTTAAAGTGATGATTCCAAACTTGGACAATGTTTCGCTTCTTGACAATATAATTTCCTTCGACGAAACCTAGTATTATTACCACTAGATTTTAGTCAAATTATTTATCATGGCTGATTACGAACGATATCATTTTATAAGTGTTAAACAATACTTTTCAACCACTATGTACAGACAAGAGCCAGACATGAAACACTGGATGATAGGACCATTTTGGCATTATAGCACTTCTAAAATCCAACAACCCTATGCGACCCTTCAAACCAGATTCCCCGTACCGCGAGTAGATAAAAGATATTATAATAACACTTTATATATTATATTTTATAATATGTAAGTTTATAATAACGATAATAAATTCAAAACTAAGCTATACTTAAAGTAGGGTAAGCATTACTCACTTACCGGGAGGTTTGCTAAAAACTAGGCTCTGTTGGAGCAGAACTCCCAATCCGAAAAGCTCTTTTTCTCAGAGCCTTCGGGCGCTCCGGGGCCTTCTCTAGCACCTTGAGGTTACTAGGGATTTGGGAGGCTTAGAGAGACAGAGAGAGAGAGAGAGAAGTGGATTTTGGTGTGAAAATTATGGCTTCCTCGCACCTATATTTATAGGTCTGAAGTTGCAGTTATGCTAGGCGTACCCTCGGTGGTACACTGCGCGTAAGGGGGCACATGTCATCTTTTGGACGTGGCGTCGTGGCTGCTTCAGAACCGCGCATTGGGAGACCGTTGGGCGTACCTTCGGTATATGTTGTGTAACGTCCGTAGATCTAGGCTAGTCGATTTAGAGATAATAGGGGTCGAAAACGACTTTTCGACAAAGGATTATTTAGAATAAATAATCTTAACCAAGTTGTAGAATATGTCCCAAGGGTTCTGTACATATAAAAAGCGCTGAAATCCGAGTTATAACGAAGAAGTTATGGCCCGTCGAAGTTTTTCGGCAAAACCGGCACGGCACCGGGAGACGTAGAATAATGAATTTACGATAGAAGACTTTTTGGCCTTATTAACATAAACCAAAGTTTTAGTATACGTTAAACCGAGAACATCCATAAAAAGATCGCTCAAATCTGACTTCGTATGAGGAAGTTATGATTTTTCTAAGATTCGGCTTAGCAGTGCACGACCCGAACCTCGAATTTTAGTTCTAGCGGTTTTTGGATTACGCGACCTAAATGAGAGTTGAAGATCTCATTAATAGGAACTCAACAGTAAAAAGGCAGACAAAAACGGAGTCTGTATGAAGGAGTTACGAATTCTCCGCGGTCATTTAACAGTCTAATCTCTTCCTACTGTTAAATTTAAGATCGGACGAGAATTAGCCAACAGAGTCTAAATGAAAGTTGTAGATATTGTTTTTACCTAGGATTGGATATAAAGAACGTCGAAAACGGAGCTCGTATGCGAAAGTTATGAATTTTTGAAAATCGACTGATTTCCACCCTATGTGCGATGTCAAGTGTCAACACCAGGCTGTGACTTGGAGCCCAAGCTCACTCACGACGTGAACATCAAGAGATTCACGACATGAACCTTCCTCCAAACCCTATAAATAAGTGGTGAGGCCTCCATTCATTCTCACACCTTCCTACTTCTTCCTCTCTCTCTCTCTAGAACCTCTCTCTAGCCCCCGAAACCCCCCGAAAAGCCAAGGAAACCTCCCTAGGAAGAGGCGGAAGTGTTGGATTAGTGTCTAAGTCCATAACTATTTTGGTATGTACTTGATCCGATGGTGCATGGTCCTTTTGGGTTGCCTTCACCAAAGCAACTTGATTGGAGAAATAAATAAAGAGAAAGGTTATTATGATTTATTAATATGTTATAAGAATAATATATTAAAGGAGAAATCATATTTTTTTAATTAATATTGGTCAATAATTAATTAAGAATTAATTTTGTGATCAAGTGTAATTAATTAAACTAGAGGGGCTGAATTGTAATTATGTGATAGTTACAAAATAAGGTAAGGATTATCTTATTAATAGGTTGGAAGAATTTAAGGTGATAAGGCCTAAGAATTCGACTAGGATAAGGGTTTTCAAGGCTTATCTTATGGTTACTTGGTGGGCAAGCAACTAGATAAGGATAAGGACTAAAACCCTAATCTCTAAACCTATATAAAGACCCCCAAGGCTCATGAATTCGTCCATGCCTTCCCAAGAGGTCCTAGAGACGAATTCTTATACCTCTCCTCTCTCTTTATACCTTCTCCATTTGCTCTTGGTGTTTGTAAGCCATTAGAGGAGTGACACTTGTGACTCTAAGCTTCCAAAGTCAATTCAAGGAGGAATTTGGATTGTTATTGCTACATAACAATCAAGGTAATATCTTAAACCTAATTATATGTTAATATCGATTTCCATATGCTAGAATTAGGGTTTATAGTCTTGGATTCAAAGCATGTACAATAGAGAAACCTAGATCCAAGCATTAGGGTTTGTATGAGCACATAGGATGTCTTATGACCAAAACCCATCAGTGGTATCAGAGCCTAGACTGGTTTCTATTGTATTGATGCTTGATATGTATGAAAAATTCAATTGTATGAACTTGACATATTAAGGTTTATTGCCAATAAACCCTAGGAGGCTAAGTTTTTTTTCGAGATTAGGGTTTGCAAACCCTAATTTGCAAAAGTTTGAATAAGATCTTCAAATCCTTTCCTTAAACCCTTAACTTTCGAAATCTATGGTTTGTTTTAATCCCTTGATTTTCGAAATCAGCCTCCTCCCTAAGATAAGATCCTAAATTTTAGGGATTTGGATTATCCCATATCTTGTAATTATCCTCTAATTGTTAAATATGGTAATTATAAATTTTGCATTATCCTATCCTTATTTTCGAAATCTATAGAGATATTTAAGGGATTAGGATATCTTAAATGTATAAATGGTAATTATCCTCATGATTTAAATAATCCCTTATGATTTAATAATTAAATTAATAGTCTAATTCAAGATAATTATTAAATCAAGAGTTTTAATATTTAATTTTTTTAATTTAAATGTCATAAATTCGAAATTTTTTAAGAAAGATTAAAACTAAATTGTTTTGAAAAGTTTCAAAACTTGCCCTCAAGTTTTGGAATTTAAAAGTTGATTAAAAGTTTAATTAGGAATGTTAAATTCTAAAACCTTATTATAGTTTTGAAAAAGTTCAAATCACACCCTTATGGTTTTATTAATTAATTAAGGTGTATAATTAAAAGAGGTTTAATAAACCCATAAAGTTTTTGGTTTAAAATTTAATTGAATTAAAAGTATAATTGTTAAATTTGACCACCTAATATTTTAAAAGTGTAAAATACACCCTATACTATATATAACATTAAAAGTCTAACACTATATATATGTATGATTAAAAGTCTGTCTTACCGTTAGTAGGCCTCATTCACGAAGCTAGTCTATAAGGGGTGTTTAAGGAAATCGCCTATAAAATGGCGATTGAATGGGTATCCACTCTTACCCACCGCACTCTTGACTAATGGAGGGTCGTTAGCCGAACGGGTAGGATAGGACAAAAACCTTCCATTATAAGTATAATGAAGTATAAAAGTAACTAAATGTTTTCATAAAATTCCCAATCTTAGTTACTTAGGCAAAAGTGAATTGATGCAATTCCATGAAATTACAGTTTGTGCCCTTGCGAAGACGTTAGTGGAGCGTGTGTGGTTTACCGGCACACTAAATGGTTCTAAGCAAAGGTAGCAAAGGGTGACTCAACGTTTGTCATAGTTCGGTGGAGCATGTGTGGTTTACCGGCACATTGAATAGGTGACTGTAACATGTGAGGGCACCATGTAAGTTTGCATGGTTATTCACACCCGCTTTGTGATCCTTGGCATCCTAGTCACAAACAAGAGGGGCATATCGAGATTTAAACATGCCATTGAAAGTTCAATGAATCTCAAAGGATCTAGGAGTTTTCATATATTTAAAACTTAAATTCCTTTTCGTTTTTTCGTGATGGAAATTAGTGAATCGGCATTCACTTACCTTCAAATATTTTGCAATTAGGGTTACGGCATCCCTCTCCCGAGTTGTAGAATATTGTGTTGGGTCCTAGCCTTAGTATCTCATTTGGGTGATTTGCTAAGGACTCATTCAATCAACTAACTTGAATTCGTTTTCTCCCGTATTATAAATGTCAAAGTTCGACAACTATGGTTTTCCCAAATTCCGTGGAACAAGCATTCCACATGAAGATGATATTCCACGATTCGATCAAGGAACAAGAGATCATACTTCACTTCCTCCTCCTCCTCAAATTATTCTCCCTAACCCACAAGTTCAAAGGCTTGAAAAGTTCAAGATCACTCAAGCCCTTTTGGCAAGTAAACATAAAGAAGGAAAGTCGGTGTGTGCACACGTCCTAGGGATGAAGTCACACATTGATAGGTTAAGAATGTTGGGATCCGTTGTCTGTGAGAAAATGGCTGTTGATTGGGTTCTTCAGTCACTTCCTAACTCATATAGTGAGTTCGTAAGAGAGTACTATATGATGAAACGCGACGTGACCCTTATAGATCTCACCTATATGCTTATTGTTGCTGAATCAGCAATGGTTTGGCACAATGGGAAAGAAAAGTTGATTGGTGAATCTGCCTTCAAGACCTCTATGGATATAAACAATGACAACGACAGACATGCTATGATCGAAAAGTTTAATCATAAGAGAAAGGCAATGTCTGAAGTAGTTCCATGTCATGTTCCAAAAGAGTCAATTTGCTTTTATTGCCAAGAGAAAGGGCATTGGAGACGAAACTGCCCCATTTACCTAAGAGATATAAGAGATGGGAGAGTCGAAACGTATGGCTCTAATATAGGTAAAATCCATTAACTAACTCTTTTAAGCTTCTATTCTAGATTCTTAATACATAATGTGATAAGATTGCAATTGATGTTTTGTAAGAAAAGAAAGGAAGCTTAAGGGAAGAAGTGAGCAAAATCTAACCGTGAAGGAATGGATTTCGATCGCATTTCTCGAAGATTAGATTCTTGAGCTACTACTTAGAGTTAGAATTAGATTGCTAAGAAAGATGTATTAGCATAGTTTTTCAATGAATTGCATTGTAAGGACAAAATTTTTCCGCAATAAAATAAATTTTGATTTTATATTATTTATTTATCCTTGCAATGGCGTATATGAAAAATTGATGTTTGGATGTTTCTATTATTAGCAATAATGGATTTGGTTCTTATTATGTTATTTATGGAAAGTCGAGAATTTACCAAATAAGGGAGAGTTTCTCATCGCCCAAGTTTCAATTGGACAGAAACTTGGAATCATGCAACTTGGTTGTACGATGAATAAGAAATTTCATATTTGGAAATTAGACAAATTCATTGACAATGTATCTAGTGAAGGACTTGGAGATCGAATACACAAAGTTGCGTGTTGATCAAGTCCACCATAAGAGTAACAAAGATATTCGTCAAGATTTACTAAAGGTTTAGTAAATATGATTGTACTTACAAGATTAAGTGTAATTCTGAATTGATTAAAGGGTTTAGATCAATAGCAGAACGAATAAGAAGAATCAAGTAGGCGGAAAGATAAAAGTTTCTCCATTCTAAGAAGATGGGAGAGTGCCTTTTATGCTTTATGATAGGTCTTAATGATTAAGAACCATATCTCAATTGATCCTCTAAATGAGTCTTAGTACAATTGTATGTCTAAGAAGAGGAATCAAGAATTGAAGAAATGGTTAAATCAATAAGTCAATCATACTTCGTTCCAATAACAAGTCTTAAAGTTAAGATTGTGACATCAAGTGAAAAAGTAAGGTTTATAACATTCATCAAATGTTGAAAGTTGTGATGTCTTGGATAAGACAAAGACCAACTAGGACCAATTTATGAAGTATTTTTTAATATGAGCTACACTAACTCTTGGATATTTGTTTGTCAAGAAATGTTTATTGACAAGAGAATCTTATATGTCAAGGAGTAAGTGGGAGTCTTAATGGTCTTGAAAGGTTTCAAGAACAAATCAAATAAACCTTAACGATCATCACTAGCACATGAGTTGAGGTTTACAGCCTATCGTGTTGACATTATTTTGTTTCTGTGCCAATCCAATCGAGTTAATTATGCATGTGAGTTCTATGAGTTCTCATTTTGAACGCATAAAAGGCAAAGCACCTTAATCAATGAAAGGTACATTGATAGGAAAGGGTGAGCTGCTTAACTACTTGGAAGACATGGTGGGCAGCTGTGTTACCATAAGGCAAGAAATCAAGATTAAGAAAGTTCGATCCATATGAGTTTGAATTTGTCGTAAACTTTGGTTTTAACAAATTCACATGGATAGGAACACATACATCGTTTAAAATATAAGTGTCATAAGATTTCCTCCTTCATGAAAATGATTGTGGGGAAATACTTTCACTAAGAAAGATTTTAAGAAGATAGTAATTGTAAAATTGCATTCTCGAATTCAATCATGGTTACGGTATCCCTTTCCATAATTTGAATTGTGAGGTTTGGCAATTGTTTACATACACATATGAACTATCTAAGGCAAAGGTGTATAAGTTCAAGAAGTCTTGATAAAAGATTATCAAAGCACTAAGTATTAGAAACATGGAATTAAGAAATTCAATAGGTATTGTTTTTCTGAAAGTTAAGATGTTTATGAATACATGTCGAACCTAGTGGGAGCATAAGTGTTATGTTTTATAATAATCATCATGATAGTGGGAGCATAAATGTTATGATTGTATGATTATTAAGGAAAGTACTGCAAGTTGGCAATATTAATTATAGAAAACAAGAGTCATTCTTTGCAAAGTTGTAAGGATGGAATAGTTGTTTTGCTATAATTAAGGGAGAGAATATTACCCTTCATTTCAAATCTAAAGGTTTAGGTTGAGAAATGTTAATAAATTTAGTCAAGGGTACATAGTGTGTTCTTAAAATTTCGATTATGATTACGGCATTCCTCTTCACAATTTGAATTTTGAGAACATAGCAAATAAAACATTATGCGTCGTGTCCCATACGCTTCGGGTATAGGATCAATTGCAAATGCTTTAATGTTTAACCATTATAAAATTTTCCAAATGTCGAGCGCATTTAGAGGGAAAAGGGACTAGAATCGGTTTTGACTAAAATAATTAAACAACTATCAAAGGACAATCCAAAGTTCGACGAAGATTGGTCGCTTGTGAGTAGTTGGAAGCATGGTATTGGATGGACCATATCGACATTATTATGAATAGAAAAGATTCTATTAAGGATGAGTTGTCATATGGAAAATATGGAAACGTGTCCATATTGAGAATTGGATATTGAAAATCTATGACTAGATTAGAAACTTTTTTGCAAAGGATGTTCAAAGGAATGTACTTTGAGTGAGAGACATCATATCTAAGGAATTGTCTTGTAACAATATCCAATAGAGGACTTTGTAATATAATTGGCAATAGTCTTTGTGACTTTGGTGCAGTGATATCACAAAAGGATCATTGCATAAAATGTTAGAATCTAGCATATTCTATGAGTGGCAAGAATTTGATATTCTTTCACTTATGAAAAAGGATTTGGAGTTGTGAAATGAGTATGATTGGAAATGTGTTCAATGTGATCTATTTCACAAAGTAAGAACCATAAGTAAACATTGTGTGCATGCTAGGAGCATGGGACAAGTGTAATAATTCAAGTAAGAAGTTGATTACCCAAAACGACAAATAATGAGTAATCAATATGGTGATAAATAAAAGGAGTTTTATTTATACTCAAAGGTTTGAGGCCATATGGGATTAGTATTATTCTTGTGTTTCACATTTGCATGTTTTGACTTCCAGAATAATTGAATTTATTAAGAATAATCGAATTATTCGAACGGGCCACAGTCGTTCATATGTTGGAAGTAGATATGAATGAAGACTGTCGTGAATTGGTGTGTGGATTGTCTAAAAGAGTATTAGACATAAGCAAATACTTGCTGCAGCGTTCATGAGTGCTTATGAATATGATTTGAGCATTGGATTAAACCCACGCTCACTTGGATCACTCCATGAATTGTATCACGAGTGATTGGTGAGACGATAGCATCTTATATTCTTGAAACCGAGATGTGTGAGTTGTATCTTGCAAATCGGTTGCACATTGATAATATGTAAACACACTAGTAACTTGGTGTTATAAAACATATTGTTGTGTGTGATTTGGTGCGTGAGTGCAAGCAAGCATTGTATCAAAGTTTATCCATTCCTTTTATCCAAAGTAGGATAAAAGCGATATCTTTGGGCCCCTCGATGATTTAGTGATGACAAACGTAAATGCTCGGCCGGGCTGGGGCTAATTTGATATGTTCAATTAGTCAGTTGTCATAAATCGGAATCGAGATATAGTACAAAGAGAATGATTTGAAGTCATATCTCATATGATATCTAAATGGAGGAATATATGATCCCTTATCTAAGGACACGCGTATCTGATAGGATCAGAGTTGACAGCGGCTTTGGAAAGCTACAATTGCAGATCAGGATCTGAAGTCATACGCAAAATAGTTGTTAGACTTATCCAAGTGGGAGACTGTTGGATTAGTGTCTAAGTCCATAACTATTTTGGTATGTACTTGATCCGATGGTGCATGGTCCTTTTGGGTTGCCTTCAGCAAAGCAACTTGATTGGAGAAATAAATAAAGAGAGAGGTTATTATGATTTATTAATATGTTATAAG
This sequence comes from Lactuca sativa, assembly GCF_002870075.4. NCBI lineage: Eukaryota > Viridiplantae > Streptophyta > Magnoliopsida > Asterales > Asteraceae > Lactuca > Lactuca sativa. Next base: position 85,513,887 of record NC_056630.2, on the reverse strand, counting down.
AATAATATATTAAAGGAGAAATCATATTTGTTTAATTAATATTGGTCAATAATTAATTAAGAATTAATTTTGTGATCAAGTGTAATTAATTAAACTAGAGGGGCTGAATTGTAATTATGTGATAGTTACAAAATAAGGTAAGGATTATCTTGTTAATAGGTTGGACGAATTTAAGGTGATAAGGCCTTAGAATTCGACTAGGATAAGGGTTTTCAAGGCTTATCTTATGGTTACTTGGTGGGCAAGCACTAGATAAGGATAAGGACTAAAACCCTAGTCTCTACACCTATATAAAGACCCCCAAGACTCATGAATTCGTCCATGCCTTCACAAGAGGTCCTAGAGACGAATTCTTATACCTCTCCTCTCTCTTTATACCTTCTCCATTTGCTCTTGGTGTTTGTAAGCCATTAGAGGAGTGACACTTGTGACTTTAAGCTTCCAAAGTCAATTCAAGGAGGAATTTGGATTGTTATTACTACATAAAAATCAAGGTAATATCTTAAACCTAATTATATGTTAATATCGATTTCCATATGCTAGAATTAGGTTTTATAGTCTTGGATTCAAAGCATGTACAATAGAGAAACCTAGATCCAAGCATTAGGGTTTGTATGAGCACATAGGATGTCTTATGACCAAAACCCATCAGGAAGCCCCGGAGCGCCCGACGGCTCCGAGAAGAAGAGCCTTTCGACTCGGGAACGCTGCTCCAGCGGAGCCCGGTTTTGAGAAAAACTCGTTGTAAGTGAGTTACGCCCAACCTATCTTTAGTATAACTTATGTTTTAATATAGTAATGTTATTAGGACCTTAAAATAATTATTTTTGCTATTATTATGAGTTATATAGTGTGTTGTTTAATGCTTATATAATAATAATAATAATAATAATAATAATAATAATTACAATAATAATAATAATAATAATAATAATAATAGCTAGACTATTAATTAGTTGCGGTTAACGTTAGATTAAACCCTAGTGGTATTGATACTAGTTTTTGTCGAGGGAAATTGTTTTGAGATAACGAAGTGTTGTCCGAGTGTCAAGTCACCACCTTATCAAGTGAGTGCATAGTTACTTTCATCTTACACATAGATATGAAGTATTTTATATAAACTACGTGATATGTGTGCATATTATCTGAATACTTGTTGTCTATGTTGGATAAACGTTTTTATACATGTTTAAAATGATTTAAACTGTATATGTATTTTACATCTACAATAATGTTGGGGTAAAACATGGGTAGATATAATAGATGGAATATGAGTTGGATGATGAGTTGAGAGGTGTTATATACCACGAGGTAAGGGTGAGAGTTGGACGATATGAGAAGCTTTTTCCCCAAATGATGGCCCCGTCATTAAGCAGAGTATGGATGACAACCACGGACTATTCTGGACAGTCCAGTGGAACACTAGCAGGCTCGCAACCTATAGGTGTTGTGAACAATGTGTTCACCTGGTGTACTCTAAACCTTGGTGATCATGCAGACTTGATGCCTAAACTCTGGCGATCATGCAAACTTGATGCCTAAACCCTGGTGATCATGCAGACTTGATGCCTAATCCCTGGTGATCATGCAGACTTGATGCCTAAACCCTGGTGACTATGCAGACTTAGTGCCCGTTGTGTAAACCGTGGCAACGATGGACTTCGTGCCAATTCCTTAAGATGATCCTTAGGAATGAGTGAACGAGAAATAGTTGATTCTTAGGGCAGATCCTTAAGAATAAAGAAAATAATAGGGATGGGTAATTGGGTTCATTGCTTGATTGCTTAAACATAATAATTATATTATTGTGGGTTGATAACCCTATGTACTCACCAGGTTTCCCAACCTGACCCACTAAGTTTATTTATATCACAGGTGTTGTTATGATGTCACATTACACTGAGAGATTAAGGAGATGTAAATCACTAGTGATAATGAATGTAAGTTCTGTTTATGCTTATGTTTCTGTATTGACGATGACATCCCAAATGTTTTAAAATAAATAAAAATACTTTTCTTCGGAAAAGCTTTGATAACGTATTTATCATATTTTACTGGGAACAAATTCCGCAACCTATTTATTAAAAAGGATACTCTGATTTTTATAAAGCATAAACAAAATCGGTCTTTTCTGGCCGTGAAAATAAGGATGTCATAGTTGGTATCAGAGCATTAGTTTAAGCGAACTAGGAATTTGTAGGAAATTTCTAGACTTAAACTTAGAATGCTAAGCAATGATTGTGAGGAGTGTGTCTAATAAATTTAGGTAATACACCTGAATAGACACAAGCACTAGCTTATTTAGGAAAAATGCCTAAAATGTTTTATGTGCTAAATGATTTATGTTATAGCTATAAAGATGCCTTATATGCTGTTATTTGAACGGATCTATGGTCTGTTGCCGACCGGATCTGGAAATTTTATGTGTTCAGATTTCTAAACGTTTGGATACGGTATTAGAACTGGCATGTAACTTTTCAGAGTAATAGGTAGATTTGTACGTCTATCGTAAATAAGATGTTTCCTATCTTAAATTCTTGTATCGGTACACCGAACGTCTGCTTGGGTGTACAAAACAAGAGGAAGATGACAATCTGAGCCTAAGAATGTGATGGGTCATGCATCGGTCGTTGCGCCTGCACCCGAACCTATCACAATGGCAGAAGTTCAGGAAGTGATGCGAACCATGATAAACTGAGAAATAGAGGAAATGAGATGGCTTATGATATTGAATGATACCTATCAGAAGATATCATAAGAGAGGTATCTTGCCTTTAGAATATGTCTGATAAAAGAGCAGTACGTCTATAGAAGTAGGGTACATTTGAATGTACACATTTGATTGGCGGGATGATAGAACGATTAGTGTAATTCCTAAAGTTTTCCTATCATCTGGAATATCCATCACCAACCGAGTTGAAGCAGAATTGATGATTGAAGATATGCATGGAAGAAGTCCTAGTAGATTCTAGGGAAATTTTTATGATTATTTGGACACACTCGTATGTGTTAAATTGTTTCGTGATTTTAGGACTTGGGGACTGTGAGACAATACTTGGGACGAGTATGAGTAGGTTTGAAAGGTAGTAGATGCATATAATACCGGAAGCACATGACTCACGCTTGGATCAAGCAAAGTCACAAGGTTACCAAGAAGCTATTAATTCATTCCGTTTTATTCAAGTATGTCATTAGCATCGTTTTAGTAATGACTAAGAAGATAATTGTTATTCCGACCCTAGTGTTCATATCAAATTTAGTCCGACTACGCTGAGTATGTTATATGGTTCAGAGAATAAAGTTCGATGTAGCATCTGACTTAAGATGGAAGATTGAAATAAAAATCGATCAGTAGAGGTATCGCGAAAATTTGCTTGTAGCTAGAAATGCTACCTTTTAATATGTGGTTAGAACATGAAGGAAGTTATAGTCTGCTCTGGATTTTGACTCTAAAAGACCTGAGTCCAAGCAATGCATCATACGATGAGAGGTCATTAGAACATGACCCATCAGTCTATTATGATAATCGAAGGAAGAAACTTATCTCAAGTTTGTTAAAGAAGGAGTCTCCAATAAAGATCGAGATCGCGACATGAAGATCATGATTGGAAGTCTAACATGAGATAGAGAGCGGGTCCAATATCGGGCACCGCCTGCGGTCAGGAAGTCTTAGAGTTAGATACTCGTTCGAAGAAACATGAAAGTTACGGTTATTAATTAGGATGAAGAGATAACGTATGAAGTCATCATGTGAGTCCTGTTTCGTTGATGATTCCGGGACGTAATCATCCTAAGGGGGAGATAATTGTAACGCCCGTAGATCCGGGCTAGTCAATTTAGAGATAATAGGGGATGAAAATGACTTTTCGACAAAATATTATTTAGAATAAATAATCTTAACCAAGTTGTAGAATATGTCTCAAGGGTTCTGTACATATAAAAAGCGCTGAAATCCGAGTTATAACGAAGAAGTTATGGCCCGTCGAAGTTTTTCGGCAAAACCGGCACGGCACCGGGAGACGTAGAATAATGAATTTACGATAGAAGACTTTTTGGCCTTATTAACATAAACCAAAGTTTTAGTATACGTTAAACCGAGAACATCCATAAAAAGATCGCTCAAATCTGACTTCGTATGAGGAAGTTATGATTTTTCTAAGATTCGGCTTAGCAGTGCACGACCCGAACCTCGAATTTTAGTTCTAGCGGTTTTTGGATTACGCGACCTAAATGAGAGTTGAAGATCTCATTAATAGGAACTCAACAGTAAAAAGGCAGACAAAAACGGAGTCTGTATGAAGGAGTTACGAATTCTCCGCGGTCATTTAACAGTCTAATCTCTTCCTACTGTTAAATTTAAGATCGGACGAGAATTAGCTGACAGAGTCTAAATGAAACTTGTAGATTTGTTTTTACCTAGGAGTGGATATAAAGAACGTCGAAAATGGAGCTCGTATGCGAAAGTTATGAATTTTTGAAAATCGGCTGATTTCCACCCTATGTGCGATGCCAAGTGTCAGCACCAGGCTGTGACTTGGAGCCCAAGCTCACTCACGACGTGAACATCAAGAGATTCACGACATGAACCTTCCTCCAAACCCTATAAATAAGTGATGAGGTCTCCTTCATTCTCACACCTTCCTACTTCTTCCCCTCTCTCTCTCTCTAGAACCTCTCTCTAGCCCCCGAAACCCCCCGAAAAGCCTAGGGAACCTCCCTAGAACGAGGCGGAAGCCCCGGAGCACCCGACGGCTTCGAGAAGAAGAGCCTTTCGGCTCGGGAACGCTGCTCCAGCAGAGCCCGGTTTTGAGAAAAACTCGTTGTGAGTGAGCTACGCCCAACCTATCTTTAGTATAACTTATGTTTTAATATAGTAATGTTATTAGGACCTTAAAATAATTATTTGGGCTATTATTATGAGTTATATAGTGTGTTGTTTAATGCTTATATAATAATAATATTAATAATAATAATAATAATAATAATAATAATAATAATAACAATGATAATAATAATAATAATAATAATAATAATAATAATAATAATAATAATAATAATAATAATAATAATAATAGCTAGACTATTAATTAGTTGCGGTTAACGTTAGATTAAACCCTAGTGGTATTGATACTAGGTTTTGTCGAGGGAAATTGTTTTGAGATAACGAAGTGTTGTCCGAGTGCCAAGTCACCACCTTATCAAGTGAGTGCATAGTTACTTTCATCTTACACATAGATATGAAGTATTTTATATAAACTACGTGCTATGTGTGCATATTATCTGAATACTTGTTGTCTATGTTGGATAAACGTTTTTATACATGTTTAAAATGATTTAAACTGTATATTTATTTTACATCTACAATAATGTTGGGGTAAAACATGGGTAGATATAATAGATGGAATATGAGTTGGATGATGAGTTGAGAGGTGTTATACACCACGAGGTAAGGGTGAGAGGTGGACGATGTGAGAAGCTTTTTCCCCAAATGATGGCCCCGTCATTAAGCAGAGTATGGATGACAACCACGGACTATTCTGGACAGTCCAGTGGAACACTAGCAGGCTCGCAACCTATAGGTGTTATGAACAATGTGTTCACCTGGTGTACTCTAAACCTTGGTGATCATGCAGACTTGATGCCTAAACTCTGGCGATCATGCAGACTTGATGCCTAAACCCTGGTGATCATGCAGACTTTATGCCTAATCCCTGGTGATCATGCAGACTTGATGCCTAAACCCTGGTGACTATGCAGACTTAGTGCCCGTTGTGTAAACCGTGGCAACGATGGACTTCGTGCCAATTCCTTAGGATGATCCCTAGGAATGAGTGAATGAGAAATAGCTAATTCTTAGGGCGGATCCTTAAGAATAAAGAAGATAATGGGTATGGGTAATTGGATTGATTGCTTGATTGCTTAAACATAATAATTATATTATTGTGGGTTGATAACCCTATGTACTCACCAGGTTTCCCAACCTGACCCACTAAGTTTATTTATATCACAGGTGTTGTTATGATGTCACATTACACTGAGAGATTAAGGAGATGTAAATCACTAGTGATAATGAATGTAAGTTCTGTTTATGCTTATGTTTCTGTATTGAAGATGACATCCCAAATGTTTTAAAATGAATAAAAATACTTTTCTTCAGAAAAGCTTTGATAACGTATTTATCATATTTTACTGGGAACAAATTCCGCAACCTATTTATTAAAAGAGATTCTCTGATTTTTATGAAGCATAAACAAAATCGGTCTTTTCTGGCCGTGAAAATGGAGATGTCACACGTTGGGTGTACTCGGTACGCAAGGCGTCTGAAGTGTTATGTTGGGCATAAGAAGGTCATCTGTCAGCATCCGAGGCGAGGACCATAGGGAGCAAGAAAGTGTCGATATTCAGCCACGTCACCCATTTCGCATCAGCCTCCTTCCGACTTCTAAAATTCGTACCTTTCGCATACGAGCTCTGTTTTCGACGTTCTTTATATCCAAACGTAGGTGGAGGCGTAATCTACAACTTTTGTTTACATTCTGTCGGCTAATTTTGACTTTATTTTTAAAGTTATATTTTTAACAGGCCGGGACAGGAAAAGCCCGTTAAAAATTCATAACTTCGTCATCCGACGTCTGTTCTCGTTTGTCTTTATATCGTTGAGCTCCTATTAATGAGATCTTCAATTCTCATATAGGTTGTGTCGGCTGAAAATCGATCGATCTAAAATTCGAATTTTGGGTTGTGCACTGCTATGCTAAATCTTAGAAAATCATAACTTCCTCATATGAAGTCAGATTTTGACGTTCTTTTTATGCACTCTCTCAGTTTAACATATACTATGACTTTCGTTTAGATCACTAAGGATAAAAAGTATTTTATCGCAAACTCACTATTTACGATTCCCGGTGTCGTGTCGGTTTTGCCATAAAACTTCGACAGGTCATAACTTCTTCGTTATAACTCGGATTTCAACGTTCTTTATATGTACATAATCCTTATGACATATACTATAACTTGGTTAAGATTATTCATTCTAAATAATATTCCATCAAAAAGTCATCATTTTTTATGCTTATTGCCTCTAAATTGACTAGTCCGAATCTACAAGCGTTACAAACTCCATGCATGGCATCAAAACTTGACTAAAGGCCAAATCCAAGCTACTACAAGGTCACCTTGACCTGGAGGTTCATAAAGTTGCAAACTTTATGAGGTCCATCCATTGCAACATCCAATACTAAGGAGAAAAGGGGACAAAACTCGGGATCTAGCTACATAGAGGAATAAAGATCGGTTCTTGGACACCTACAAAGATCTAGAAGAGTGCCAAAATGAAGATGAGAGCTTTGCTTGATAGATCATTGCTTCCTTCTTCCAACTTTCTTCTTCTTTTGCTCCAAAACATCAAACTAATTGACAATATGAGAGTGAAGGATGATTAGGGTTCACAAGGGCCGATATGAGGGTTTGGAGGCTGATAAAAGATCATCCTCAAGGACTTAAGGAGGTTATACAGGGTGCAAAACCATAAATTTTAGGGTTTCTCATCCAGCCACCAACACGTCGAGTTTCCCCTCGCTAACTAGTCGTATTGGTCCATAAAAATATGCGGCCCAAAAGTCCTTCAACATGTCGTGTTAAGGCTACCAACACGCCAAGTTCAAATGGAAAAACATGCTTAAGGAAATAAATCTCATACATAGGAATCGGGATGTTATATCAACAATTCCTTCTTGAACAAGCTTCAGAAAGCAAGCACTAGAAATCTCGTGTCTCAAATGGTTTGTACCTAAACCTTAGCAATATAAGACTTGAGTGAAGAGAGGAGGGAAGATGGATTTTTGGATTTTCTTCTTGTGAAAGGAGTGGATGAAATTTGTAGGTCAAAGGCTCCTTTTATAGTTGAACTAGGAAACCCTATAAACCCTAATTTGAATATAATATTATTATTTTAAATTAGGTAATTGTCCACATTCCTAATTATCCTTAAGGATTAATCTAGAAACCCTAAGAAGGCTTTTTTTATTTTCGCCAATCCTAGGAAGGATCTAGAATCATTCTCTTGCTCAACTATTGAACAATTACAACTTAGGTCCTTGCACTTTAATGTAATCTAATTAATCCCAAAATTAATTCTAATTAATTCCTGATTAATTATTTATTAAATAATACTATTTCTAATTAATATATGAATATCATAATATATTAATAAATTATTTATTACTATTTATTAATCTTATAATAAACCAATAAATCAATCTCTCTCTCCAAAAAGTCATTTTGTTAATTACTAGTTTTGAGGGCAAACCAAAAGGACTTTGCTTGTAGTTCAAATATGTAACGTCCCGTCTCAGGTATGTTGTTTTCATGTTTATTTATTTAGAATTTTTCCAGAGGGAATCGGCGAGTCTATAGCCCGAATCGTCAAGTAGAGACGGGATTTTGAGCACGTGTAAGTCGGCGACTCGACGAGTCCATATTCGGGACTCGGCGAGTCCGCTTGTCTAGAAGAAACCCTAAATCCCTGGGTTTGCTCACTATTTAAGCAATGATATGTGCCCCAAACTTGCCTCCTTCACCCTCAGAGAGCCTGTGAGCAACCCTAAACCATTCCTTGTTTGATTAAAGTGTTTTGTGTGGATTCTTGAAGGTTTGAAGAAGAAAAAGAAGAAAAGACCAAAAAGAAGAGGTGTAGAGCAAAGATCCAAGGTCAAAATCAGAGTTCATTGAGGTATTTCTCGGAATCATTCTGTTTTGTGCTTAAAACCTCCATTGGAAAACCTCTAAGGCTAGTTTAATGTATTTTCCAAGCTTTATAGTTGTATGGATGCCTTGATGGGTCGAGATATCCCTAGATCTGTTCATTTAGAAGTTGTAGAGCCCTAATCTATTGCCTTTTTAAAGTTGCTTTGCATGAGAACCCTAGATCTAGCCTTTATTATGCTTTTTGAGCCTTTTAATCTTCATGGATGCTTATGGGCACGTAAAGATAGAATCTTTACGTGTTAATTGATCCTAAGGAGCCCAGATCTACAACTTATATGCGCTGGATTCAAGCAGAATCGAGTTTATAGTAACTGCATGCATGCGACTCGACGAGTCGTTCTTCGGACTCGGCGAGTCGAGCTGCGAGTCCCCGATTTTTTTCCCCTTTTTGAGTGATTCTGAGTGGGGACCAGTGAGTAGTGGAATGGACTCAGTGAGCTGGGGTCAGACTCAGTAATGGAGGGACTCGACGAGTTGTTTATACAACTCGGCGAGTCCAAGGCAATCTTCTTAGTTCAAGAACAACTCGTCGAGTTGTTCATACAACTCGGCGAGTCGGATGCAGATAGCCTGAGTTCTAGAATCGAAAGGAAACTCGTCGAGTTGATGCCATACTCGACGAGTAGCAGCGAACGGAGTTGAGAAGTGAGAGTAGGGACTCGGCGAGTTGGCGGCCCAACTCGGCGAGTCAGGTCAACTGTAAGTTGACTTTGACCGGGAGAGTTGACTTTGGCCAGGGGTAAAAGAGTCATTTTACCCCAATACAGTTATTAGTATTTGATTGAGTGTGTTTGTGGAATTGTAGCCGGGGAGATATCGGAGCAGCAGCATATAGTTTCCAGAGCCATACGCTCAGTAGCCAGTTCACGAGGTGAGTTCCCTTCTAGTAGGAACTGGAATAAGGCCACAATGCCGGCTCGTTCAATTAGTAGTAGTTTCCGGACTTTGGTTTGATGCCTTCGTGGCTCAGACAGGTTTGTGTGTTATGTGTTCCGGGTTATGGCCCGAAGCAGTATGCAGTACATGTTGTTGTGTTAGTTGATATGTTTATGCTATGCTATGTTCAGTAGTTCCGGACTTCTGTCCGATGCAGTCAGTTCCGGACTTCGGTCCAATGCAGTTAGTTCCGGACTTCGGTCCGATGCAAGAGGCAAGGCCTCAGTAGTTCCGTACTTCGGTCCGATGCAGTTTCCGGACTTCGGTCCGATGCAGAGGGCAAGGCCCTGGTTAGTTCCGGACTTCGGTCCGATGCAGTGGGCAAGGCCCAGTAATTGTTATATGTTTATATGGTATGAGTTAATTTGGGGGGAGCTCACTAAGCTTCGTGCTTACAGTTTCAGTTTTGGTTTCAGGTACTTCCGCAAGTAAAGGGAAGAGCTCGGGATGATGGCATCGCACACACCACAGCTTCAGTTTTTGTCCTGGGAGATTGTTTTGATACTTAGTTGATTTGATACAGTTGTATCACGACATTTTATTATAGTTTGAGATATTTGACGTATGGTTTTATGATATGTCGTTCAGCATATGACTTTTATTATTATTAAAACAAAATTTTTGGGTCGTATTTTGGGATGTTACAAGTTGGTATCAGAGCCTTGGTTTGAGGGATTCGGATACACTCTCAGGTGTGTCTGAACTCAAACTAAGGGAAAGATAAAAAGATTTTCAAAAGGAAAATGTTTTCGAAAGAAATTTTTTGAAAAGCGCTTAGAAAGAAAAGAGTTTTGAAAACAAGATAAGGGTGTGGTGCATGCGATCAGCCGAGCTCAAGTAAGTACTCCCAAATTACCACATACAAGTTTATATTATGATTAATTGTTTCAGTTTCAGTAGAACAGTATGCTAGTATAGGACTAAGGATCTAGGAGGATGTCTTATGTGCCTGCTTTGTGTGTTCCAGCTTTATGAGAATTGCATGTTAGCATCAAGTAGACAGCAGTAGGATAGCCTGTTTAGGTTATGCCTGATAGCACGAGCTTAGGATTGTATGCTAGTACAGTTTCTCATTACGAGGATAGAATTGCTTGAGTAGTTCCGTGTCCGAATGCTACTTGGTTTGTGCTTTGTGGGACTCTGAGTGATGGGAGTTAGCCGATAGGTGGATGCGCCACATCACATGTGAATAGGGTTGAATAATCTCAGAGTGTTGGATTTGGCCCTATTGCGTAGCTCTTGTTTGAGTCTAATCGTTGTGGGGACGAGTTCTGTACTCGAAGGATTATCTGAGCCTCGCCACATGTGATGGCATTCATGTAATGACTAATTGGCATCACAAGGAGGCCTTCAACAGCTGAGGACTGGTAAGGATTGAGTCAGATATTTCCCTAGGGCAAGCTTAGGATGAGTGTAGTAGAGATTAGCAGCAGCAATAGTGGTCGGGTGGAGTCGAGGCAGTTCTTGAGGAAAGTACGAATAGATGTGGAAGGTAGTAGGGGCCCATACTACTGGAAGCAGAGGATCTGTACTCGAATCAAGGAAGGCCGAGATGAGACCGGAGGGTCTGTATTAGTAGTGATCCCTCGAGATATATCAATGTTTCTGACATTTATCGTAATGTGTTTTCAGAATGGTGGCTTTACGCTCTAGACCAGCAGGCGGCAGTTCAGGTGCCGGAGAAGGATCGGGATCAGGCTCAAGAGCCGAACAGTTGGATGAGCAGACCAGAGAGTTCTTCACTTCAGAAGTCACTCGTATCATTCTTGAGCAGACTCCAGTGATCTTTGGTTCGATCAAGGAGGGTATACTAGAGTTGATGGAGGAGAAGCTAGGCACCTTTCGTGCTGAGGTGGCGGCCATGATGGGGTCGCGCACGCTTACTTTCAGGGAGTTTCGAGCATGTGGAGCTCCAGACTACCACGGGGCGTGGGACCCCATAGCAAGTACTAGATGGTTGGCGGATGTGGCCAACGCATTTTGCTCGAGCAGGTGTCCCAAGGGGGACAAGGTCAGATTGGCGTCCTGTCTTCTGAAGGACAGGGCACAGGATTGGTGGGAGGAGGTTGGACATGCCATTGGAGATGACGCAGCGTTAGATGCCATGACATGGGCTGATTTCTCTACCAGGTTCAGGGTGGAGTTTGCACCGGTTATTGAGGTGCAACAGTTAGCCAGGGAGTTTCAGGACCTCACCCAGACTACAGAGACTGTGGCGGAGATCACCGCCAAGTTCAGGGAGAGGGCCATTCTCATTCCTCAGTATGCAACTGACGAGGAAATTAAGAAGGCCCGTTATCATGAGATGCTACGGAGTGATATCCGCCAGTTTGTGAGCCGGTCCAGCTGTAAAACGCTGGATGACATGATTGCTAGGGCTCGGGAGAGGGAGATTGACCTTGAGATGGAGAAGAAGAGGAAGCCGGAGGCGGTTTTAGGTACAGGTAGTTCGGGCAAAAAGCCCAAGGTTTCAGATCACAGATCCAGGAATCAGCAGAGCCATGGTCAATGTGGCAAGTGTGGGAGATTGCACGATGGGGGTGTGCAAGGCAGGGAGTTCCGGCTGCTACAAGTGCGATTGGACTGGGCATTTGAGCAGAGATTGTACAGCCCCTGCTACCGCCATTGCGGCATCAGATCTGATTTGCTTTCAATGCAATCAGAGGGGACCTAAAAAGTCCCAGTGTCCGAGTTTAGTTGCAGCAGGGAAGGTGGCGGCACCTGCCCCTGCTACCTTGAGGATTACAGATGGTCGTCAGGGCTGAGCCAAGGCGCCAGTGGTGAAGAGTAGAGCTTTTCAGATGACAGCAGAGGAGGCGCGAGCGACTCCTGATGTGGTGATGGGTATGTATCTTCCCTTCATCTCTGTATTTATTATTGATTATTGCTTATGGTTATATGTTTTGTATAGGGTCGTTCTCTGTGAACGACATTTCTACTACAGTATTATTTGATTCGGGGGCTACCCGATCGTTTGTATCGCTAGCGCTTAGCAAGAGATTTAGTAGAGCTCCAGGGGAGCTGGATTGTCCACTAGAGGTTGAGATAGCAGACGACAGGACCGTGAGGGTCGCCTGGGTGCACAGGGGATGTTCTCTTCAGTTGTTCGACGAGCAGTTTCCGGTGGATTTGGTCCCTATTCCCCTGCGAGGGAATAAGGTTATAGTGGGCATGGATTGGTTGAGCCCCAATGGGGCGGTGATAGATTGTGAGCTGCAATTAGTGAGGGTTCGCACTCCCAGTGGGGGAGAGTTAGTGATTCAGGGCGAGAGGCCACAACGCGGACCAGTTCTGTGTTCAGCGGCAAGAGAAAGGCGTTATTTTCAGCAGGGTTGCGCCGGTTATGTAGCTTATGTCTTGGACGCCCGGGAGAAGGGCAAGACAGTTGACGATGTTCCGGTGGTGCGAGACTTTCTGGATGTATTTCCAGAGAATTTACCGGGAATACCTCCTGAGAGACAGATCGAGTTCGGGATCGACCTAATTTCTGGTGCGGCTCCAATAGCTAAGGCATTGTACCGGTTAGCTCCCCCTGAGATGCAGGAGTTGTCTACGCAGCTGCAAGAGCTGCTAGACAAGGGTTTTATTCGGCCGAATAGTTCACCTTGGGGAGCGCCAATCCTGTTTGTGAAGAAGAAGGATGGGTCGCACCGTATGTGTATAGACTACCGGGAGTTGAATAAGGTAACGATGAAGAACCGTTACCCCCTCCCGAGGATAGATGATTTGTTTGATCAGCTTCGGGGGGCATCTTGGTTCTCCAAGATCGATTTACGCTCCGGATATCACCAGATGTGGGTCAGAGGTGAGGATGTGCAGAAGACTGCTTTCAGGACCCGCTATGGTCATTTCGAGTTCGTGGTCATGCCTTTTGGGCTCACTAATGCTCCAGCCGCGTTCATGGATCTCATGAATCGCGTATGCAGACCGATGTTGGATCAGTCTGTGATAGTATTCATAGATGATATCTTGGTGTATATCAAGACTCAGGAGCAGCATGAGGAGCACCTGAGGGAGGTGCTAGAAGTTTTGAGGAGCGAGAGACTTTTCGCGAAGTTCTCCAAGTGCGAGTTCTGGTTACGTGAGGTGCAGTTCCTTAGTCACCTCATCAACCAGAAGGGTATTTTGGTAGATCCGGCCAAGATAGAGGCCGTGATGCAGTGGGAGGTCCCAAAGTCTCCATCCGAGATTCAGAGCTTCCCAGGTTTGGCGAGGTATTACAGGAGATTCATTCAGGATTTCTCCAAGATAGCAGTACCGCTCACACGACTGACCAAGAAGTCGGTGGTGTTTCATTGGGGGCCTGAGCAGAAGGCGGCGTTTGAGACCCTCAGGCAGAGATTGTGCGAGGCTCTGATCCTTACCCTGCCAGAGGGAGTAGAGGATTTTGTAGTCTACTGTGATGCCTCAATCACAGGTATGGGAGCAGTATTGATGCAGCGAGGCCATGTGATAGCTTACGCCTCGAGACAGTTGAAGCCTCACGAGGCTAACTATCCTACCCATGATTTAGAGCTGGGAGCGGTGGTGTTTGCCCTCAAGATTTGGAGACATTACCTCTATGGGGTTCGTTCTACCATTTACACGGATCACAAGAGCTTGAGGTATCTTATAGATCAGTCGAATCTAAACATGAGGCAGAGACGGTGGTTGGATGTGTTGAAGGATTATGATTGTGAGATCCTTTACCATCCAGGGAAGGCCAACGTACTCGCCGATGCTCTAAGCCGCAAGGCGACAGCAGCCCCCATCAGAGACTTATGTCTGAGGATGACGGTGATTACTCCGTTGTTGGAACGGATCAGAGAGGCACAGGTTGAGGGCCTCAAGGAGGAAAGGCAGAAGTGCGAGAGGATAGTGGGCCGAGTAGCTTCGTTTGATTATGATAGTCGAGGGTTGTTGACTCTTCATGGGAGAGTGTGGGTACCGTACTGGGGCGGAGTACGGCAGGTGCTGATGGACGAGGCTCATAAGTCTCGATTTTCTATCCACCCAGGGGCGACAAAGATGTATAGAGATCTTCGACCCGATTACTGGTGGCCCTGCATGAAGCGGGATGTCGCCTGGTATGTAGAGAGGTGTCTGACCTGCAGGAAGGTCAAGGCAGAACACCAGAGGCCTCACGGCAAGATTCAGCCGTTAGACATTCCCGTGTGGAAATGGGAGGACATCACCATGGATTTTATCACCAAGCTTCCCAGGACCGCACGTGGGGTAGACTCGATTTGGGTAATAGTGGATCGGTTGACGAAGAGTGCTCATTTTATACCGATCCAGGAGAGCATATCGGCGGAAAAGTTAGCCGATATCTATGTACGGGAGGTAGTGGCACGTCATGGAGTGCTGGTATCGGTGGTGTCAGACCGAGACGTTCGTTTTACATCCAGATTTTGGAAGCGGTTTCACGACGAGATGGGTACTCGTCTCCATTTCAGCACCGCTTTCCACCCTCAGACGGACGGGCAGAGCGAGAGGACAATTCAGACTCTCGAGGACATGCTCCGGGCATGTGTCCTAGACTTCGGTGGCAGTTAGGATACGTATCTTCCGTTAGCGGAATTCTCGTATAACAACAGTTACCATGCGAGTATTGATCAGCCTCCCTTCGAGATGCTCTATGGGAGGAAGTGCAGGACCCCGATTTGTTGGGGCGAGGTCGGTCAGCGAGTCATTGGGAGCACCGAAGTGGTGCTCAAGACGACCGAGTTGATTCAGCAGGTTCGTAATAGACTGCAGACTGCGCAGAGTCGGCAGAAGAGCTACGCCGACAGAAGGCGTTCAGACTTGGAGTTCCAGGTGGGCGATATGGTCCTCCTGAAGGTCTCACCCTGGAAGGGTGTCATCAGGTTCCGGAAGAGGGGCAAGTTAGGCCCCAGGTTCATTGGTCCTTTTAGGATTTTGGCCCGGGTTGGATGGGTTGCATATAGGTTAGATCTTCCGGAGGAGCTTAGTCAGATTCACAACACTTTCTATGTTTCCCAGTTAAGGAAGTGTTTGGTGGACGAGTCAGCGGTGGTGCCCCTGGAGGACATTCAGGTCGATAGCATCCTGAATTATATTGAGAGGCCGATAGCGATCTTGGATCGGAAGATGAAGATCTTGAGGAGCAAGGTGGTTGAGTTAGTGAAGGTGTAGTGGCAGCACCGGAAGGGGTCTGAGTGGACGTGGGAGGCTGAGGAGGAGATGAGAGAGCACTACCCGGAGTTGTTTGCAGATTCAGCCGTAGCAGACTTCGAGGACGAAGTCTGAGTCAAGTGGGGGAGAATTGTAACGTCCCGTCTCTAGTATGTTGTTTTCATGTTTATTTATTTAGAAGTTTTCCAGAGGGACTCAGCGAGTCTATAGCCTAACTCGTCGAGTAGAGACAGGATTTCGAGCACGTGTAAGTTGGCCACTCGACGAGTCCATATTCGGGACTCGGCGAGTCTGCCAGTCTGGAAGAAACCCCAAATCCCTGGGTATGCTCACTATTTAAGCAATGATATGTGCCCCAAACTTGCCTCCTTCACCCTCAGAGAGCATGTGAGCAACCCTAAACCATTCCTTGTTTGATTAAAGTGTTTTGTGTGGATTCTTGAAGGTTTGAAGAAGAAAAAGAAGAAAGGACCAAAAAGAAGAGGTGTAGAGCAAAGATCCAAGGTCAAAATCAGAGTTCATTGAGGTATTTCTCGAAATCATTCTGTTTTGTGCTTAAAACCTCCATTGGAACACCTCTAAGGCTAGTTTAATGTATTTTCCAAGATTTATAGTTGTATGGATGCCTTGATGGGTCGAGATATCCCTAGATCTGTTCATTTAGAAGTTGTAGAGCCCTGATCTATTGCCTTTTTGAAGTTGCTTTGCATGAGAACCCTAGATCTAGCCTTTATTATGCTTTTTGAGCCTTTTAATCTTCATGGATGCTTATGGGCACGTAAATATAGAATCTTTACGTGTTAATTGAGCCTAAGGAGCCCAGATCTACAAGTTATATGCGCTGGATTCAAGCAGAATCGAGTTTATAGTAACTGCATGCATGCGACTCGGCGAGTCGAGCCGCGAGTCCCCGATTTTTTCCCCTTTTTGAGTGATTCTGAGTGGGGACCAGTGAGTACTGGAATGGACTCAGTGATCCGGGGTCAGACTCAGTAATGGAGGGACTCGACAAGTTGTTTATACAACTCGGCGAGTCCAAGGCAATCTTCTTAGTTCAAGAACAACTCGTCGAGTTGTTCATACAACTCGGCGAGTCGGATGCAGATAGTCTGAGTTCTAGAATCGAAAGGAAACTCGTCGAGTTGATGTCATATTCGAAGAGTAGCAGCGAACAGGGTTGAGAAGTGAGAGTAGGGACTCGGCGAGTTAGCGGCCCAACTCGGCGAGTCAGGTCAACTGTAAGTTGACTTTGACTGGGAGAGTTGACTTTGGCCAGGGGTAAAAGAGTCATTTTACCCCAATACAGTTATTAGTATTTGATTGAGTGTGTTTGTGGAATTGTAGCCAGGGAGATATCGGAGCAGCAGCATATAGTTTCCAGAGCCATACACTCAATAGCCAGTTCACGAGGTGAGTTCCCTTCTAGTAGGAACAGGAATAAGGCCACAATGCCGGCTCGTTCAATTAGTAGTATTTTTCGGACTTCGGTCTGATGCAGCAGTTAGGATGTTTGATGCCTTCGTGGCTCAGACAGGTTTGCGTGTTATGTGTTCCGGGTTATGGCCTGAAGCAGTATGCAGTACATGTTGTTGTGTTAGTTGATATGTTTATGTTATGTTATGTTCAGTAGTTCCGGACTTCTGTCCGATGCAGTCAGTTCCGGACTTCGGTCTGATGCAGTTAGTTTCGGACTTCGGTCCGATGCAGGAGGAAAGGCCTCAGTAGTTCTGGACTTCGGTCCGATGCAGTTAGTTTCGGACTTCGGTCCGATGCAGGAGGCAAGGCCTCAGTAGTTCCGGACTTCGGTCCGATGCAGAGGGCAAGGCCCTGGTTAGTTCCGAACTTCGGTCCGATGCATTGGGCAAGGCCCAGTAATTGTTATATGTTTATATGGTATGAGGTAATTTAGGGGAGCTCACTAAGCTTCGTGCTTACAGTTTCAGTTTTGGTTTCAGATACTTCCGCAAGTAAAGGGAAGAGTTCGGGATGATGGCATCGCACACACCACAACTTCAGTTTTTGTCCTGGGAGATTGTTTTGATACTTAGTTGATTTGATACAGTTGTATCACGACATTTTATTATGGTTTGAGATATTTGACGTATGGTTTTACGATATGTCGTTCAGCATATGATTTTTATTATTATTAAAACAAAATTTTTGGGTCGTATTTTGGGATGTTACAAAATATATATCAATTTAGGTACTGTCTTAGACACCTAATCCAACAATAAATTCTTCATACGATCTCAGATTTTAATGATCTTTGTGACATCCCCAATTTCACGGCCAGAAAAGACCGATTTGTTTATGTTTTGTTTTATAAAATCAAAGAGTTGCGGAATTTGTTCCCAAAACAAAATATGATAAGAATTTATCAAAACATTTCTTAAAGAAAAATGTATTTTCATTAAATAACAAAATATCGGGATGTCATGTTCCGATACAGACCAAAAGCATAAACAGTACAAAATGGACCTTACAACAGTTATTTACAACTACTGATCTGTAATCCAAAATATCTTGATAAGTCATCCAACTTATGCTCTGGTGCCACTACCTGTAATACAAAGAAAAACTGAGTGGGTTGGGCTTGGGAGCCTGGTGAGCATATAGGGTTTTCAACCCGCAAATAATAAATTTATTATGTTTAAACATTAAACAATCAACCAAATTTCTCATCCCTATTATCTTCTTTATTCTTAAAGATCTAAAGAATCATTTATCATTTACTTATTCCTTCCTAAGGGTTATTCTAAGGAATCGGCACAAAGTCCATCTGTGCCTATGTTATTTATTGGGTGCAACTGTTAATAACATCATTTATTCTCTAATTGGCACAATTGCCAATATTATTTATTAGGCGCAGCTGCCAATGTTATTTATTAGGCGCAACTGCCAATAACATCTATATCATCTTTCATCCCTCATTCTTTATCTACCCATATTTTACCCAACATATTTGTAGATATAAAATACATATACAGTTTAAAACCTGTATAAAACATTTATTCATCATCCACCTCAAATAAGCAAACAACATATATACACATAACACGTATTTTATATAAAATACTTCATATATATGTGTAAGATGAGAGTGACTATACACTCACTTGATAAAACGGTGATTCGACATCACTACGGCTCTTATAGTAGTATTCTTCGATGAAACCGGGATATCTTCACACACCGGGCTTCTCGCGGGCAGAGCTTCGGCTCGAAAACTCTTTTCTTCTCGGGATCTTCAGAGCGTCAGGATTTGCTTCGGGTGTCGGGATGATACCGGGGCTTCGGGGGTACTTCAAGATGGCTTAGAGAGGGTATCGGGAGTGAGAGAGTAAGAAAGTAGCAACCAAAATCGGCTGCCCTTCGATTTCTATTTATAGGGCTGATTTTCTGGATTCACGTCGTGAGTTTGGTCAGGCATAGGTCATTGCATTCGTCATCAGTCCATTTGCTCTGGAAGGCGTCCAGCACTTGTTCACGTCGTGAACATTGTGTTCACATCGTGAACTCTGACACAGGCCTCGAAGTTTGTGTTCCGAACTTTAGAAATTCATATCTCTCGCATACGAGCTCTGTTTTCGACTTTCTTTATATCCACGCGTAGGTGAGATTATGCTCTACAACTCTCGTTTAGACTTCGTCGGCTAATTTTGGCTTTATTTTTATTATATTATTTTTAGTAGGTCGGGATAGGAAAACTCCGTTAGAAATTCATAACTTCTTCATCTAATGTCGTTTTCGTCTGTCTTTTTACTGATGCACTACTATCGACGAGATCTTCGATTATCGTTTAGATTGTTTTGGCTAGAAATCATTCGATCTCACATTCGAACTTTGGGATGCATACTGTTAAGCTGAAACTTAGAAAAATCATAACTTCCTCATACGAGGTCAGATTTAGACGTTCTTTTTATGCAGCTCTCAGTTTAACGTATTCTACGACTTTCGTTTAGATCACCAAGGCTAATTATCGCTCTATCGTAAATTCACTATTTACGTCGCGCTGCGTCGTGCCGGTTTTGTCGCGAAACTTCGACTGGTCATAACTTCTTTGTTATAACTCGGATTTCGGCATTCTTTATATATCCGGAATCCTTGTCACGGCCACTACAACTTAGTTAAGATTATTCATTCTAAATAATCTTTTATCAAAAAGTAACTTTTGATGTTTATCGTCTCTAAATTGACTAGCCCGGATCTACGGGCGTTACATCTTTATATTCATATATTCGTATTTGAGTCTATTATAATTTTCGTTTAAATTGCTCTCATTAAAAAGTAATATATTTTGCTGACAATTTTTATATCCATACATTTTTTATGAATGTATGTATGAACGTTTATTTATAAAATGATAAGTAAAAATATATACGTTTTAATGATAATAACCGGAGTAATCTAAAGTAATATTTTTTCTTACAATCTTTATATCCACATGTTATTCATGATTTGTTGGACTGCTAATAAAAAAACATTCATACATACATTCATGAAGAATACGTGGATATAAAAATCATAAGTAAAATTATATTGTTTTTTAATGGGAGCAATCTAAACGAAAGTTGTAGTAGACTCAAATACGAACGTATGGATATAAAAATCGTTAAAATCTGAGATCATATAAAAACGTTACAATGTTTAGAAAACAAGACCTAAACCAAAATACAATACCTAAGAAACCAAACGTCAAGGCCACGATGACCATAAATATCAACAGTCTCGAACACCTCATTAATGATTGTCTCGTGTAGGATGTAAGCAAAACCTAAAAATCCGATCATAAATATTGATTGTGTACAAAAACAACAATGAGTTTTTTGCAACTAAAATAATATAAGGACTAAATGTGTACAAAATAAGAAATATATTACCTTATTAAGTCATTTTTTCCGACTTACCTGGAATAGTTGGTTAAAAAGAAGGAATGTGTACAATTTAAACAAGTTTGAAGGGTAAATGTGGACGGAGAAAAAAAACTCAACAAATATATACAAATCGAAAATTATATTATATTTTTAAGTCATTATCTTTGATTATTTTCATGATTGTTATAAAAATAGTTTCATGGCTAAATCTTTTAAAAAGGTTTAAAAAAATAGAGAAGAAGAAGAGGTTAGTTCATTTACTAAATCGATAAAATGTTAAAATATATGTATGTTTGTGTTTTCATTAAAACCACATAACCAGAATTTTTGTGTTTTTAAACGATAAAAAACTTAATAATTTAAATACTATTGAAAATTAATCAAATTATTAAAGTGTTAAAATGATAATATGATGAAACTTTTAAAAAATTTTGTACATAAGTCGACAATCCGAAGTATAAGCATTCAGCCTAGCTATAATATCCAATAACATCTATACGAAGTAATTCGGACATATGATTTTGGAATCGAACCAACCTTACACATATGCACCGATGGTGTCAATCACAACTGCTACACCTATATTTGTTCACCTTATCCTTATTTAATTACTTCATGCATTTCTTTATTTCACACGTCAATGTCTTAATTAGATTATGAGTTTTGAATATATATACTAAGGAGGAGAACTCTTCCAACTCAAATATCTAAATATTAAAGCCAAAAACAATTGGTAAATTTGGCTACCCAAACTATATATTATAATCAAATCAAATCCCAATCATTTCCTAAGCTCCAAAGCTTCTCCTTATAAATACATTTCATCAAACATACAAAATTGAAAGCCATCAATAACACTAGATCACAAATACACTTTTAGTCTCATTGTGTCATTGCAAAACCAATCTTACCTAGCCAATGGCTTTAAAAGGACAAGAAGTCATGAGTATAGCCCTAGTCCTCATGGTTATGGTCTGGGGTGGTGCCCATGCTCAATCGAGCACTTGCACCAACACACTCATGGGCTTGGCTTCATGCCTAAACTATGTCACAGGCAACTCGTCTACCCCTTCACCTTCATGTTGCTCACAACTCTCGACTGTGGTGCAGTCACAACCACGTTGTCTTTGCTCGTTGCTCAATGGCAATGGCCCCAACATCGGTGTTACTATCAATCAAACTCTTGCGATAAGCCTTCCTGGTGCATGTAAAGTTCAAACACCTCCACTTAACTTATGCAATGGTATGATTTATTCTCCTTTTTTTATTCTTTTTTGCTTTTTTTAAACATGCTTATCAAAATTAAATATTTCAATATTTATTAATTTGAAAATATATTAACAGCCATTGCTAATGGACCCGCTAGTGGACCTACAAGTTCAACAACTTCCCCCATAGCCTCACCAACAGAGCCATCAGTGGAAACACCTGAAGCTCCTACTGCATCATTTACACCAAGTGTCCCTTCAGGTAACGTGATAAACCATCCATGATTTTGAACTTGAAGGGTTTAATTTTTTATAATGATTATGATATTGCATATGTAGCATCAGGATCTGGATCAAAATCAACGCCATCAACAAATAACAACACCTCAAATGGAAGCAAATTTGGAGCACCAAGTTACCTTGTGCTTTTCGTTCTTTTATTTGTTAGGAAATTATAAGAATTCTTGTGAACTTAATAGAACTATTCTTGGTTGTGTTGCATTTGATTAAGCATATTGCTTTTTTTGCCATGTGTGATTGTAGTTTCTAATGGTTTTGTCATTTTGAACGGATTTGCCATGCAATTTCTTACTCGATAAATGTTAGACCAATTGGTTTTTTTTTGTTATTTTAGCATCTTTGTATAAAATAACTTGGTTTACTATCGATATCTAGTTTTTTTAGAAAACAATGGCTACATAATTTTCTATTAGTATAATCTAATTAAAGGAATATTTAAAAAATATAATAACCATATTTCGTTTATACCATCTCAAATATTCATAGGACCGAGATTGGTTCTTGCATTTCTCATGATTAGTTATCCAAATATTATATTTTAGTATTTATAGTTGAGTTGTCATTTGGGAAAATCATTACAAAAAGTTCATGAAAACCTGAACTAAGTAGTTTAGAAATGAAATCATGTGGTAGTATATATAATTATCTCTTATATATATTAATTTAAAGTTTTTATATGTTAATTAATGTGTTTAACTTATTAAACTCTTAGATTGATAGTTGAATCCCTTAAAGAGACTAATATGCACAAGATTTTGGTATTAAGTGATGCATGAACGGAGGGGGTAACTTTTTTTTGGATTTTCTAATGAATGCATCGGAAAATAACAAACAAGATAAGAAAATAAGAACAAGGATAGATGTGATAAATAATTTAACACCTATAGATTGAGTATCGATGAAAACAAATCAAGACCTATTGAGTTGAATTTGTATCAAACAAGAATACGCGTCTTAGAATTGACAAAAAGGCAAGTACGCTACTCAAAAAAACAGTGTTCTTCGGTTCATTTCATTCATCAATCTGCATCAATTACAATGCTTAAAGTGGCTATTTATTACCTTACAAGCTATTACAAAAAAATGAAACTAATTAATAAAAAGGAAGTCTAATAAAATATTAAAATCAAATAGAATCTAGAATATCCTCAATGCGATTAACCATTCAAATCCATCTAATTTTGGAATTGATCCCAAGTAGCTTGCATCCAACAACATCGCACCCAAGTAGTTCAATGCAATTCCAAGGTTGTTCACAATCACTACACTCCGAAGTTCGCATTTGACAGTACTCCGAGATTCGCAACCAAGGTTCCGAGATTCACATCTAGTCACATTCCAAAATGGTTCTCGTTTGCATCCAAGGACTCTAGACTGTGATGGATTGCGATCGATCACATCCAGTCACACCCAATCACATCGTGCTTCCTTTTCACATTTGATTCCATTTTCACGCTCATCGGTCTGTTCGCATTCAACAATGCTCGCATCCATAAGCCTTTTCGCAATCAGGACCCAGATCTGGCTTGGAACTTAGAAAGCTGCCTTTCGCAATCGCTTCATTAAGACACTGCATATTGTTTGCAACTTGCAAGTGTCTCTCAGTTCATTTATGTAATTGGAATTCAGGTATGTTTCTTGTTCATTATATTTGATTATACATATTTCTATTGTTTGTTATATATCATATATATATATATATTTTTGTTTGTGAACTTATTTTCTATTATACATTTGATGTCTTTATTGGTGGGGTTGTAGTTCACTTTTAGTTCTATAATCATCTATCGTATTTTACCATCTAGTGGGAAACCTCTCACATCTGCATCCTTCCTTCACACACCTTCCCATACAATCTATTTTCCATCGTTCATCTTCACCTTCTTTTCCCCTCAACGTCTTCACTGTGTTCACATATCTACCATGATTTCCTCCTCCTATAGGACGTCTTATATTGGTTTTGTGTTCCTTGTTGGAGGTTGCAATCAATTGTGGTTGTTTCGTAGAACATATTTAAGAAAAAAAATAAAGGAATAAAATATATTTTAAAATAAATTCAACTCTTAACAAAAAAAATCATTTAAAATTGCATGTAGACTTTCTGTCATTGGCATTCGCATGTCATATTAGTAGTCCACTAGTCAATCGAGTTAAAATCATAAGGAGAGCCTTGAGGAAAACAAAACAGAAATATGCTTAGTAGACTATTAAATGTCATTAAACATCTTTGGACTTTATGTATAAATGGTAAGTGATGGCAGCAGTCGTTGTATAAAGTCATTAACCTTCTTACATACTTATAAAACTTGCATTTTCCCTTAATTGTCATGTATTTGAAACCCCCCACAACAAGTTGCTAAAACCTCATGCATTTGAAACCCCCAAAACTTTTCACTTTCTTAATAATTAATCACACATAATCAATGGTAATTCATATGAGATAATAATTTGCTAAAACCTCATGCATTTGTATGGTATTAGAAACTGTTTGAGTTTTTTGGTTTTAGACTTTAGTAAATGGGTAATTCGTTTGATACGTTGGATTTGAAGCTATCTTATTCGAATTACCCAAAACAAGAGATAAATTAATAATATATGCTCATTCATGTTTTGTACAAGCCTCAATCAAAATACAATATATCATGATCATACAATTAAGTGTCTTTTATTCCATTTTTCGCTTTATAACAAAAGTTTGTTTATGTGGCGAAAAAAGAAAACTTGAAGATGAATATTTAGGTTGGATGTATATATAAGATTTGTTTTAAATATATAATATAGATATAAATACACAAATGTGTGTCAAATACAGTCCATCACAAATTTAATGTTATAAACTACAATATAACCCAAAGTGGTTTTCTAAATATAATGTTTATACTAAAATATAATATATTAGAAGAATACCATATAGTAGACGAATCTCGCATGTTGTGCAGAAATTTAGTTGCATAGATAATATCTTATAGTTATATTTCATTTAAAATATGTTAGGGTCATTTGGTTATTACATTGTTGTATTAGGCACTATAGTCTCATATATTTTGAATGACTCTTACAAAAATGATGTCAGTAATTTGAATATAACGTAATATCTTATGATGTTTATTGAATGATATTATCTTCCATTAAACACTTTTTAATTGGAATTAACTTTATTATGGTTAAAAATTTTGGCTCCGTTTTTTCTTTTCATTAGTTATAGAATATGATTTTTTATATAAACTTAAAATATGTCACTATCTTAAAATAAATTGAGAATGAGATTTTTTATATTTACTTAAAATACGGCACCATTTTCTATTCAATAGTAAAACTAACAAAAGTTGTTAAATATGTATTTTTATGAGGTTCAACACAAACAGACGACCACAAATGAGAATCCATATCTAATCAATCATCAACTAATTACATTAGATACTAATGTGTACATAAAAATTACATTTAAAATTTTAAATTAATAGTGAAAAGTTTTCATTATTTATTATGATAAAAAATCTGTAAATCAAAAAATATACATGTTATTTAATCGCATACAAGTTTTATGTATGGTTTATTCACAATACATTAAATCATATATAACCATATTAAACTACATAATTATCCCACTGTGCAACGCGCGGGCATTCGCTTAGTTATTATATAAACATCTCATTTTATTTTGTTAAAAAGTAATCAACCGTAAGATTGTATCGCACAAGTTTGCAGGGTATTATTTGTTATGTAACACATGCCAAGATATGATTTTATTTACTGTGTGCACTGAAATATGATGGAAACTAATATAATTAATCAAAAAATGTAATTTCTTTTTTGTTTTCTATTAGCTATTTTTAATGAGTATATATAAGAAATATTAGGTTGTTAAGCAAAAATGTGTGCTTTGAACAGAAAAATTGAAACTCGTCTTTTTGTAGGTTTAAAAAGTACAATTAATATCTTAGGTTGATTTTTAATATATTAATATTCAAACCCAACCCTACATCCCTATAGCGGCAAATTGGGCCATGGCCCGAGGCCATTAATTGCTTAGGGTCATTAAGTTTGTTACTGTTATATATATATATATATATATATATATATATATATATATATATATATATATATATATATATATATATATATATATATATATATATATATATATATATGGTTAGGTTATTTTGTTTTCACTATCTATTATGTGTATGTATGATTGATTCTGGACCAATCATTTTAGTTATTTTAAAAAAGTAATTAATGCATATTACATGTTGAAGATATAATGGGTATTAATTAGATCTTCAGCATTTAATATGCATTAATTACTTTTTTAAAATAACTAAAATGATTGATCCATAATCAATCATACATGCACACAATAGATAGAGAAAACATTTGAACCTAACTATATATATATATATATATATATATATATATATATATATATATATATAAAGAGAGAGAGAGAGAGAGAGAGAGAAAGGATCAAATGAGAACACCTAAAAGGTTGAAAACGCGAGAACAATTATGAACCAATCATTTTACAAGGGTATATTAGTAATTGCGTATTTAATTTAAATTATAATAAATCTTAATCTCCTAAATTTTAGCAATATAATTACAGTTACTTAAAATAATAGATTAACCGATTTTTATTATAGTTTTTTATTAATATATGACAAAAATAATTTTTATTAATTTTTTGTTAATATTGTAGTTAATGATTAATAACCATGTATTCATACATTAACACACATTTTTCTTCATAAATATAAAATGCTAAAGTTTTTAATTAATACAATCATAATCGTAATTTAATAAAATAGAATATAAAATTAAAAAAATCAATATATTTGTAATTGTAAATGAATAAGAACGGTTTCTAAAATAAATCTCATATAGTTGTAATCACAAATGAATACAATACATAGTATAAATACCTATTTTATACATTTAATCATGAATGAATAACTCAAAACATAAAAGAAATTACAATATGATAATTAGATATTCAGAATACAAGAATACAAAATTGAACATCAAGTTCCATTCTCTTCAAAACTAGTGTGTTGGTGAAATTGGTGCTTTTCTTTTTCTGTAGAGCATTCAAAACCTACATCAAATATTATAATCATTAATAAAATGTTATAATTATTAATGATTGCAACTCAAAGCTTACATCAAGCTACCATTTCTTCAAACATTCTCTGTTGGTGAAATTAATGTTTTTCTCTTCTGCAGAGCATCCAAAACCTACAGCAAATGTTATAATCATAAATGAAATGTTATAATCATTAATGATTGAAACTTAAAGCTTACCTCTTGATCTCTATATCTAAAAAGCATAGTTCCAATCATGAACAATTAACAAAATGAAATTTTATTTTTTATAGTGCATCCATAACTTATTTACCCAATACGAGTAAACCCTAATAAAAATTACCAGTCCCGAAATTAAGTTCGACCATAAAATTGATTTCGACTCAAAATTGTACATCTTGCTAAACTCGAAATCAACAAATACATCGACTATGTATGAAATCAGCAAAGAACAGATTTTACATAACTATGAAATCATTTTCAGACAAGAAATTAACAAAGACATCGCATTCAAACAATGGCAAAGGAATCGAAACTTACCTCAGTCGCCGTTGCCTTGTTGCGCCGGAGTGGATGTGTTGTGCTTGAGTCATCGGAGCTTCATATTCGGGGATTAACTTTGATTCGCACTGAAATTATTGACTCAGAGCGAACCATCTCACAGTCGATGTTTCAATTGTACTCGGAATCGGGGTTCTTGTCGGCTAAAAATCGGAATGAGATGTTGATCGCCTGACATTCGTAACTGTGTGCTCGGAACGAAGGTATGCTCGGAGTTAATTGCATTTTGGATTCAAAGCTCATGTTATGTTTCACGAGTAGTTTTGGGTCGATCGAAGTGAGTTGTGTTCATTTATTATGGAAAATTGGGGAAGAAGACTACTAATTTACACACGGCAAGGTCTGATGATGATCGAGTTGAAGGAGGCTGCTTCTGTTTCATCAATTTAAAGCTCTACGAGATTAGGTCAAAACATAAAGAGGCAGAGAGTAATTATAGGAGTTTACAAAATTAGGGTAATGCTTATTTACCTTAATAGCCTTTATAATTTTATTTAATTTAAAAATTAAAATTTAAATGTATTAATAATTAGAAAAATAACAATTAATTATAGTCACACATCTTAAAAATTACATGGTCCAGATCTGTTCTCGCGTTCTCAAATTTTTAGGTGTTCTCATTTGATCATACTCATATATATATATATATATATATATATATATATATATATATATATATATATATATATATATATATATATATATATATATATATATATATATATATAGGGTTAGGTTATCTTGTTTTTACTAACTATTGTGTGCCAGAATGCACAGATCTGGACCATCGAATGGAATATAATCAAATGTCATGATTTGAGGGTCTATGGTAGTAGAATAGGATAACATGTACCATATAATCACACAAATTTCAGCATAAGGGCATTTTAGTCAATTAACCTATATTAAAAAAGGAAATTTTCGGATTTTTAGGGATGATTAATTCCTTTATTTTTTAAAAATCTGAATATTTTAAATTAATTCAAATTTAAAAATCCGATTTTATTCTGTCGGAATGATAGAATGTCAACCATAAACTAGTAAATGTATTTTTCGATTTTATTCTGTCAGAATGGCAGAATGCCAAACATAAACTAGTAAATACATTCTGAAAGAATACACAAAATCGATTCTTGAACTAATAATATATCAAAAAATTACATTGTATGATTGTGATTCATTGAATAATAACAAACATTCTGAAAGAATAAACAAGTATAATTCTTAAAAAATAACAACATTCTTAAAAAATGAGTGTGATCATTCTTTAATTTATTCTTCAACCCTTTCCCATCAGGTCTTCAAGCCATTCTTGAAGCCTTTTCTACCAGAAATTCATTGCCAAGTAATTTGTAGTGATACACTTGTAAAACCTGCAGATTAAACATACAAATAATTAACTACAATTCTATCAGAATACAACAAATAATATTCTTACAAAATAAACTATTCTGCAAGAATATTCTTTAAGAATTTGTATTATCAAGAATATACCCAACAAACAAAATAAGGAACTAGCATCAACCTATTCTGACAGAATAAGGAACTAACATTCTTCGGGTTCCATGTGTTTCTTCTTGATATGCTCAATGTATTTAACTGCAAATTCTGACAGAATAAGGAACTAGCATCAACCTATTGTTATGAAAATGGCATCCAACCCAATCTAAATTGAGTTATATAGTTCTGAAAAGAATAAGGAACAAAGTGAAGTAAAAACATTAATGATTTTTAACTATTTTTTCATTGAGGCATTTTATCGAACACATGGAGCCATGACAGAATGTTGTTTCAAGAAATTACCTGTGATCAAATTTAGCATATCATGCAGGCTAGCACCAAGTTCCTTTGGCATGGCTTCTAACAAGGGTATCAATGGACGAAACTGTGACCCATTGAAACATGTAGCTGCAAAGGAGACAGACACTGTTAACCGCATATGTTAATGGTGGAAAAAAGAAATTTTTGATCAGTTGAAACTCACACACACACACACACACCTGAGATAAAGTTCTCATTTCATATTTCACTCTCAAAATCTGTCTTGACCAATTCTTCAATGCCTTCAATGAAACCCGTCTGCGTTTCTTCCTGTAATCCCTTAAATTACTTGAAGCACATGCCTCTGTGATGAAGTTCAAGGTGCTGTTTTTAGTATCCCTCCAGAAACTGTAAAGAACAATGATGTTTTCATTCTCTAATGTTTGTAACAGTTTGATTTCTGAAAAGAGTCTCTTGAGAACAGATGGATCTCCACCGAAGCTTCTTAGTTTTACTTGGTTCCATGCTACATCCCTTCCTTCTTCTTGATCAAATCCCTTGTACACCTTCTTCACTACACCAGCGCCTAACAGATCACTGTATCTCCCAAATTCAATCGAAAGTTAATGAGTACAAAATTCAATCGAAACATCAAAATTGTAAGACCTAATTGAGATAACAAAGAGTGTAAATTAGGAAAAGTGAACCTGAAACGTGAACCTGACCGCCAACCTCCTCCGCCTGCAACTGCCGGCGCTTCTCGGGTTCTGCGAGTGAAATCACGGCGGCGATTGCTGCGACCGAGTCGCCTCCGATGACTGTCAGTGTTGTTCCATCAAATGTGTCGGCTCCTAGTGCGAATACAGTTAGGGTTCTTCGATTGTTTAGTTTGTAGGATTTAAGATTAGGATTGGAGAATTGTGTGGTGGTGAAAGAGACATTGTGGGAGTCTGATGAGAGCGTAGGATCCTAGCTTCTTGTGGTGTAGGGTTTTAATAGGTAAATAAAAATTGATCCCTTAAATAAAGGGATATCAGTTGTTAATTTTGGATATTCATTAATACATATATGTAATATTACTAATTTACCCTTATTTAATTAATTAATTAATTAATTATTTGGTAATTTTTGATTGGTGCATTTAGGCACACAATATTTGCTAAAAATATTTGAACCTATCTCTCTCTCTCTCTCTCTATCTATCTATCTATATATATATATATATATATATATATATATATATATATATATATATATATATATATATATATATATATATATATAGGGCTAGGTTATTTTGTTTTTTACATTTATTGTGTGCTAGAATGCACCAATAGAAATTTAGTAAATTAAATAATTATAGATATTAAATGATTTTCATAATTATATGTATATTAAATGATATCCATAATTATAATTCTCTTTTTATGGAAACCAGTTAAATCCGTCGTTAATGCCAGCAATAACATTCATTCAGAATAAATTTGCATCTAGATGTGAAAAACATATAATTAATACTAAATTTATTTAGCACACAATAGATGTGAAAAACACTTGAACTAATGACCTCTCATTTGAAAGGATCACTTCTTACCGTCAGGTCAAATACCTTTCATTCTTGCATCCAAGTATATTAGTTTACTTTCACTTCATTATTTAATTAATCTTAAAACCTTAAACTAAAGCACTCATAAATTTGGATTTTAAACGTTTACGTTACAAACCAATTGGTGATAAAAAAAAAACATCAAATTTCTATATTAGACCCACCTTAGGTACACCTAAGTTGGTCACCACCTTCCTTTTGATATAGAACCATCGCAATCTCTTAAGTAGTAGATTATAGATAGATTAATTATTCATCATCACGGACAAATACGTAAATTGACTTGGACAAAATATATCTAATTATTTCGAGATAATGAGTACCATTTTTAGTTGTAAAATAAATCCTTTAACCCTATATATGTATATGCCATTTATGTGTGGAAAACTATAATGTTTGATATAATAAAGATTTTAGTAATATATTTGCTCATTCGTTAAACATCTACAATGACGGAAAAAAATTATGAAGCAGGCAATGTTGTTGGTATATTTTGCTCAATTCAACCTCTAAATTTTTTGGTACGTACGTTTTCAGAACATCCCATGAATTGTTGTAACGTTTTAATTTTAGAAAGGTTTTGTATATCCTATTAGATATAAGTATATATCATTCAGCTTGAAATTTCATAAAAGCAGATGCAATTATTAGATTGTTTAGGAAAAAGTTGGTCACCAAAATCTCCTATAAATGCGTTTCTTGATTTCAATTAAGAAAGCATTCAAAACCAAAATACATTTGGCAACCCTTATTGCAGCTATGTCCTTGTCACAAAAAGGGACTACCATGGGTCTAATCTTGATCCTAGTGTTCATGTTATCCGGTGAGACCATGGCTCAATCCGGCTGCACCACTGCACTTATTGGCTTAGCCCCATGCCTAACCTTTGTATCAGGAAATGCATCAATTCCATCTGCTTCATGTTGCTCACAGCTATCTAATGTAGTTCAGGGTCAACCACAATGTTTGTGCTCGCTACTAAATGGCAGTGGGCCTAATCTTGGGATATCGATAAACCAAACACTGGCTCTATCGCTTCCCAGTGCTTGTAATGTACAAACTCCCCCGGTTAGCAAGTGCAATGGTAATGTTTAATTTCTTAATTTCATTTCGTTTATTTAAACATTTATATAATGGATAATATAGTAAAGGGTTAGCAAACGGTTTATAGCTTAGCGGTATCAGAAGTAGATAGAAAGGTGTCCTTGAGCCAAAGGTTAAAGTTCAAGTCTTGCTGGAGACAAAAAAGTATAGATTTAGAAGTAGGATAATGAGTAAACGTGTTAGCCGTTCGAAAAAAATAGATCATGTCACGCATGTAACATCAAAATTGCTAATAATTGCATATGAAACTAGTCCACCATCATAACTACAAAGAAAATTGATTTCCTCGTTGAAAGCAAATTGAGAGATTGTTTTTCGTTAAACATGTTTAATGAATTAAATATTTAATTTGAACAAATATATATCTTTAAGGATTAAGCTAAAAAATTGATTAATGTATTAAGACACTAACCTTTTTGCTAATTTTATAACTTCCCATTAATCATTCACTAACAATTATGTCTATTTTTTTTAGAATGACAAATCTACACTACTCCTAAACTACTCTTAATACCATCTTTGTCTTGCTTGTCTTTCTTTTCAACTTCTCTCACGATAAAATCAATGAGTTTTATGAAATTTGTTGTTAGGGTAAAATAGTTATTTATTCTCATTCAAATGATCTATTAAGTCTAGAAAGAAACATACTACAT
Source organism: Lactuca sativa (assembly GCF_002870075.4). Classification (NCBI taxonomy): domain Eukaryota; kingdom Viridiplantae; phylum Streptophyta; class Magnoliopsida; order Asterales; family Asteraceae; genus Lactuca; species Lactuca sativa. The sequence continues at coordinate 85,480,901 of NC_056630.2, read as the reverse complement.
CATTTTCTGATTTTGTTCCTATAGATCCATTCAACAAATAAAAATTAATGGAATAAATTAAAAAAAAAAAATTATAGACTCCAACAAAAACGATAATGGGTTATCTATATCTTATTATTTGTATGTATAGGTGTTGCTAATGGACCTACATCATCAGTGGCTGATTCTCCAACAAGTAAATCTCCATCAGATTATTCTTCTAATGAAGCACCTGTTGGTGCTCCAAGTAGTACTTCTACACCAACGATTCCTGATGTTGGTGTTCCAACTACTACAACTACACCAACAAAACCTGATGTTTCTTCGGGTATGAAATTCTTGAAATAACTTTGTTTTCCATTCAATTTCTTATAAAATGTGTCTGAAATGTGATTGATGGAGAAACGATGTGCAGGGGGTTCAAAATCAGTCCCTTCAACAAACAGTGATGGATCAGATGCAACAATCATTAGGGAGTCTACTCGTGTGCTAGTGGTTGCTTTTTTGGTAGCAACGTGTGCATCTATTGTGACAAAATTTTGAACTGCTTCCGCTGGAAATATTATGATCTATTGTATCAAAACACTTTAACTTTGACTTATAGAAAAAGTCTTTTTAAGCAATCTTTTATATGTAGTTTTGTTAAAAGTATGTTCACGTTATATTGTATTCCAATTAGAGAAGATATATCTATATGTACATGTCGATTGATGATGTTTTCTTATGCATGGTTGACAAAATTCAAAACAGATCCTATATATAGAAAGGTTGTTAGGACAATATGACATCAGATTTACATATTGTTTTTTGTTTGTTTTCTATAAAATAAACCATTTAAACGAGACTAAATAACTATTTTACCTTTACATTTTAAAAAACTTTAAAATATACATCAATTTTAACATAGAGAAGAAAAAAAAAGAGGGAATGGCCAAATGGATAAAGGGTTGTGTCTTAATAAATTAAGTTAGTTTTTTGTTTAACCTGTTAAGTCATTACGTCCACGTTAAGGGGTTGTCTCTTTTTTTCTTATTAAGCCTTGTATGAGTAAGTGGTTGAATGATTAGTGATGTTTGTTTATATAAAGTATTATATATGTAATTCAATTTCTTTTCTATGTTGAATAAGTGGTTTGAATGCCACTAAGGAGTTTTTTTTTCCTAAAAGCTCTTCATGACCTCTTTTTTCTACGGACAGACATACATTTTCTATACGGTTTGTTTTTTAGAATACTACAGACATAAAAAAATGTGCATCATTTTCTCCTATAATATATGACACATGCTCTTCTAAAACTCGTTGGTGTTCTTATTTGAGTGATCTTTTATCTATTGAATATTATATATATTGTAAGGGTCGAAGTCTTGTAAAGAGTCGAATGGTGTTTAGTCATTTCGTATGTAACATATTTACTAAGTCACTTTTGTACGAAGATTAATGGTTTTAGACTTAGTAGTTTTTGTACTCTCTGGTTCCTATAAATAGGGACTGAGCTTAGATTTAGATTGACGAGTTTTCCAATTTCGTTGTCTATGTTTGTAATCGAGCTTATTGAGATTAACAAAAACTTCAAAGTCTTATTTACTTTCTTAGTTCATTACATTGATTAATCTTGTTCTTAATCAATTTCTCTAATACAATTCTTCTACAATTGGTATCAGAGCAGGAATCAAACTGCATTGATATGATTTTCATCCTGAATCATTTGATTTTGAGTCATTTTCTTTTGTCTTAAAAGTTTCCACGCTTTTGGTTCTGAAAATCACATCTGATCTACAGATTTGATTAGATTCTGAATTCAAATTGTATAATCGAGTGATCGATTATAAGTTTCTTATCAATTCGTTTGATTAAATTTTAAATTCATCAAGTTTTCTGTGATTTCTGAATTTTTCTCGTATATTCATCAATGGTGAACTTCAACATGAACACAATGACTTCATATTCTCATCTGCTAGGATCATCAACCAAAATTCCAATGTTGATTCCAGAATACTATGATCAGTGGGCTGATCGTATGGAAGACTACTTGAATGGTCTGGATGAAGAGTTGTGGAATTGCATCAATGGAACAGTTCAACCTCCATCTAATGTTCAAAACATTGGTACATCTGGAACTACTTATGCGGTTGGAGATCAACAAACAAGACTCAAGAACAACGAAAAGCGTTGCATGAGAGAGTTGAGAGGTGCTTTTCCACCTGTTGTTTACAACTACATTCGTGGTTGTAAAGTTGCTAAGGAAATCTGGAATACTCTCAAGGAAAAGTATCAAGGAAGCGAGAAGATTAAGATAAATTCTGTTAAGCAGTGTTTTGTTGAGCTGAAGGAGTTCAGACAAAAGGAAACTGAAACAATTGAAGTTTACTATGATCGTCTAAATGAGTTGATCTACAGATGCAATCGCTATGGAATCACAAGGTCTCTAATGGACTATAATCTTACTTTTGTTATGGGACTTAGGAAGGAATGGAGGAGTGTTAGTATGATGATTAAAAATCAATAGAGCTTCGACAATTCATCTTTGAATGATGTATACAATCGGCTGAAGACACACGAAAGTGAAGTGTCTGAGATAATGGAAGAAGCGAAACAGAGTTTAGGAGGACCACTAGTTCTGGTTTCGAAAGTGTCTGAGGTGGAATCTACTGAAAAGAGAATTCAGATGAAGAAGGTTTCATCTTGAATTCGGATGATGAAGCTGTAGCTTTTTACTTGAATAATCGAGCTAAGAAGTTTTTCAAAAAGCCTTAAAATCCTAAGGGAAAGCAGAGTAAGGAGAAAGGAAATTTTACAAAGTCTGGTGTAGCAAAGAAAAAGAAATTTGAAAAGCTTGAAAAGAATGATGACAAGGTGAAAGAGTTTAAGGCAGAAAAGAAATTGAAAGGGGATTCTGGTGTAGATTTTCATTACTGCAATGGTGCGAATCACTTTGGAATTGATTGTATGCTTCGAAAGAAAGAGGAAAAGAAGAATAGAGTGAAGGACGAAGCATATTATGCTGAGAAATTGGAGGAATTTCGTGAGAAAGCCAAGGGATTGTCTCTTGTGGCAAGAGGAGAGGATAAAGATGAAGAAAGTGGCACTTATCAGATTTGGTCATCCGGGTCTGATGATGAGGAAATGAGACATCCTACTCATGGTGCCATGTTTGCAAGATCTGAGGATGGAGAAGAAGAGGAGATATCTGGACATTTCTTCGTTTCGAAGTCAAGTGACAAATCTCCTATGACAACTAAGGTACGTTCTATACTCGAATCCTTTAATATTCCTTTACATGCATATGATTCTGAAATAATTGCTTTTGATGATATTGTTGCTTATTTTGATGCTATTGTTGTGTCTGCTAGTAACGAGTCAAAGAAACTTAATAATCAATTGCTTGAGACTCAAAAGTTGTTAGACACGAAACGTTGCAAGGTAGAGTATCTAGAGTTGTAATTAGGAAATGTCAATAATGATAGAGAGAATCTAGATAAAGATGTAAGGATGTTGTTGGCACAACGTAACATCTATTATAATTCTGCAAAACGATTATATGTCAAATTAACTGCTTTACATCATTCTTCTGACATTAGCAAAGAACAACATCGTAAATTGTTGCCTTTTCTTGCATTCGAAAGAGAAAAAGTTGATGTCATGTCATATGATTGTGAAAACATAATAGTTGATTTTAACAAAGTACCAGACGATAGGTTTGCATATGGCGTTGTTAAAATAGATGAGTTTTTAAATGTTGATGAATTGGTTAATATTGTTAATGAAAGTTTGAAAAAATATGAACAAGTGAAAATTTTGAAAAGAACTGAACATTCGAAACTTGATTCACAACTCAATTTTGCTGATGTCGATGAGAATTCGGATAATCTTAGCGAAATCGGTGTAATTGAAGAAGAAGAAAGTATTGATTGTTCTCAGTTATCTATCATTAACATCACATCTAAAGTCATAGGTAAAGTAATTGTTAATGATTTGATGGTTGAGGATGACATTGGAAAACCCTCTACTTCGAAATTTTTTGACTTTGATGATGTGGAAGTTCGAGACAGTCAGACTGATAGTAGTGATGATGAGGAGGACGATGTCGTCCTCAACCTACATCCTTCGCTAACCATTCTTTGTTGTAATCGGTAGTCCCTCTTGTTGCATACCTTCGTCGTTTCATTGATTTCGTTGGTTGGTTCAATAGCTTCGTCGATTCTCAGTCCATTCCCGCCGATGGACAACCCAGATGCATGCTTCTCTCTTTTCTCTGATGACCAATCTTATCTTTGAGGTATTACCGTATCGCATATCATTTTGTGATTTTTTTTTCATTTTGTCTATTGATGCTTGTATTTGGTTTGGTTTAGTGTAGAAAGTATAGGTATTGTAGCAGACTAGCGGTTTTGTTATTGGCAGCCATAAATTATTAGATATCCGTAACAAATAAAACAATTAAGATTGCTTTCAACTTTTGATTTTTGAGTTTCATTTTTTCCAAAAACACTATTTGTTTGAAAATATATTTATTTATAAGTCATAACTATATTTATAATTTGAATCATAGCTAAAGAATTTCGTTTCATTTATTTTTAATTTTTTTTGGATACTTTTTATGGTATTTAAGTTGGACACCCGTTAGTTTAGATTCTGGATTCGCCACTGTATACGAACTTTATAGTTCGTATGAACAACTGCATGAAAAACAACGATGGTGGTAAGAAGGAGTTAAAGAAGGTTTTAACATGGTACTCAGAGATACGAAGGATGATGCACTTTGCTGTTCAGATTCTCACGAATTGAGTAGTTCGACTCGTTTACAAAGGGGGAGATTGTAAGGGTCGAAGTCTTGTAAAGAGTTGAATGGTGTTTAGTCAATTTGGTATGTAACATATTTACTAAGTCACTTTTGTATGAAGATTAATGGTTTTAGACTTAGTATTTTTTGTACTCTCTGGTTCCTTATAAATAGGGACTGAGCTTAGATTTAGATTGACGAATTTTCCAATTTCATTGTCTGTGTTTGAATCGAGCTTATTAAGAGTAATAAAAACTTCAAAGTCTTATTTACTTTCTTATTTCATTACATTGATTAATCTTGTTCTTAATCGATTTCTCGAATACAATTCTTATATATATATATATATATATATATATATATATATATATATATATATATATATATATATTAAATCCAAGGGAGTTTAGCGATAGTCCTTTTTTACCTTTAGGTTTTTGCCACAAGAATTTAGTGAATTTGACACTTTTAGTCTCTAAAGTAAAAACTTTTATATTTTTATGTTTTGATTAAGTTTTTGTGTCTTTAGATTTTTGCCGCAAATCTTTAGTGACTTTGACATTTTAGTCCTTGCAGTGAAAAGTTTTACATTTTGGTGTTTGTGCCACAAATCTTTAATGAATTTGACATTTTTCGCCCTTGTAGTCAAAAAATTTACATTTTGATATAAAAAACACAAAAAACTTCATTTAGAATTTTGCCAACATATTTTCCCAACTTTAATATTATTGTCACAACATTTTTGGATTTAGTGTCCCTTTTTTTGGTTGTACAAATTTTAGGGGTGTCAACTTACTCCCCTATTAGTGGTGATTTACAATTTCAACACATATCTTTTAAAATTTGCCAATTTTTCTCATAATACCCTAAAAGCGGTGTAGCCACAGGTTCTTTTACTAGTTATTATAAAATTTGACGTTTTCATAAGTTGTCATTTATTTGGATAAGATAATGTCCTAGTTATCTACTTTATCCTTAAAGAAATAAAAACATTGTAGTTAACATCACTAATACCTAAAATAATAAAGTATCAGTATTCAAAATATAGTAGCAATAATAATAACAATTCAACTATTACCGGATAATATATTATTTTATTTTTATTATTATATATATTAAAATTGTGAACAAAATGAATAGTGAACATGAGACTTTTTGGCATTTAGTCCCTTAAATTACACTTTCGGTCCCTCTATTTTTGTTTGTGTGTCACTTTGTTAATTTATTCATATATTTTTGTTTGTGTGCTGCTTCTTTAATTTATTAATAGGATAAATCTATATAATGTATTTTTAATAGACTTTTTGGTGGCATGTCTTAATGTATCCCACGTGTGTTGTTCCTTTTGTTTGGCTTATTTCTTGCGGTTCCTAATATCTTTTTCTTTTCTCTTCCTTTTTCATTCATCGTCTCCTTCCGTTTCTCCGCTTCACTCCGTATTTCTCTCTTAGGTAATATTCCTATGTTATTCTTCTTTTCTTTCCTCTACTGTCATAATTTTGCTTGCTCTCTTCCCGATGTGTCGTCGTTTTATTATGTCATGGTTGTTCCGGCAAAGCAGACTGCTGACGACGCCGCTTCATCGTCGATTGTTGTCCCTATTGGTCACTACCGGAAGTTTCGACGTCTTGATGGCCTCTCTGTCCTTCCCCACTACCTCGACTGTGGTGACTGTAGCTGGGTTTGTGAGTTTTGTGGTGTGTTTTTTTGGTATGTCGAGAGGGCTCTTATGGATCGATGTCTTATTTCAGAATGAAAGGGTTTCAACATCGATTTATGACTTCCAGGTATCTCATTCCTAATTTCGGATTTGAAGAAGGTTACACTTCTATTTGATTCTAACTATCTCGCCCCTAATTTCCTTTTCGGTTTTGGTTTTGGACTTGAGTAGGACCAATCGATTGGTTGTTGATTACAAATATATGTTTTCATATAGCATCGATTGTAAGTATCTCCTAATTTTTTTTTGGCTTTGTACTTTGTTGTGTTTTCTATACAGCAATTCGTAGCGTATAAATTTTTGATATTTTTTTCTCTTTTTTGTGTATGTAGGCATCGTCGGACAATGAAGCAGAAGAATCAACGACAGAAGAAGAGGAAAGGTATGAAGGATGTGAGGTAAAGATTGAGCAAACTTATGGTTTTGGATTCGTGAATGGTAGAGATATTCACATAAAACTAAGATGTTTACAATTGGGGATAAAGTTGTGGCCACCAGCTATTTGATGAAATGCCTGAGTCACTTTTCCTGTTTTTCTTATCTTCCTTTTAGATGTACTTTATCATTTCACAAACGGATTTCGTATCACTTTATTGGATTGGGTTGAGTTTAATTCATTTATTATGAATTTGGAAAACATTTTGATTCTATGCAACTTTTTGAATGATTTTTTTGTTCATTTTGTTATAGGTTTACCAAACTACTATTTTTGGGCTAGGACATTCCACATGTGTAGCCATTGGTGGGGATCATTTTAATGGGACCAACTTCATTGACTGCATGAGAAAATTCATGGTTAATCCTCATACACAAGGTAACTCAACTTTTCAAATGAATTTGGTATTTTGGTAGGCTTTTTTAAATTTGGCTAATTGCATATGTGGATAATTATTGTGTTTCCAACATGAATATCATAAGAAATTTGTCACTTGCTTTTTTGAGTTTTTTTTGTAACTTTTAATGATTATTCTGTTAGGGTTGCCTTAAAGCACAAGTCTATGGCTAAATTTATTTGTTTCTAAGGATAAACATAATACTTTCCATATGTAAATTAATGTTCAGTTTAAAGGTGGATGTTGTTTGTTTAAATGCAACTCTGTACATCCGAATGCAGATGTGTATAAAGTTTCTTGGTTGGCTGGCCGTTCACTTCAAGGGGTTAATCAGAGGTTAAAAGATCGATGCAGGGTATGATTTCAAGGTTTATGTTGTTTGTTTTTGTTGATTGTTTTGCATAGTTTTTTGAAGTTTTGAATTGAGAATTTATTGGTTATTTTGATTGCAGAGTTTGTTTGACACATAAATCCATTTTTATCATAAGGATAAAATGGTACAATGAATAGTATTTGGTCCTAAGTTTAAATGTAGAAAAAAGGAATTTCTTTGATATTCAGTGAGTTTTGACAAATTTTCATAACCTAAAAATATGGTAAACTTGATAACCCATGTTGCCCTTGAATTGATTAGGTGGATGAGCAAGAAAACTGAAAAATGTGAGAAAGAAATATGAATGATTTTTTGATGAAGATAGGCTTCAAGGGCCATGGAAATTGCATTAATACAGAAATTAAACAAATTCATGGAGTATGCATTTGGCGAAAATGGGTATGAGGCTACTTCTCTTTTAACTATTTTTTTACTTTTTTTAATAGACCCTTTTTACATGCTACAGTGCCAATTTCATCAACCATTTTGTCTCTCCGATCTGCAACAATGTTAGATGGGTTGCTTCGGGGCAGTCATTTCACCTCCAAATGGTTAGATTGCTTCTTATAACTCTTTGTTTTTGTACTGTTTTTTCTGAAACCAAATCACCCTATTTGTTTTAAATCACATAAGAATATAAAATAGACATACATACTAGATTCGTTACGATGGTGAAGGGCATTATTTGAAACGTTCCTGTTTTTGGAATTTGCATCAGCCATCAACATGCCTTGGTTGTGTAGACATACGAAACAAAATATTTTTTTTTAAATACAGATGGTTATGTGATCCTTATTAATCATTAAAATCCTTATTATTTTGTTTTGTTTTTATTTATTGAATTTACAGGTTTACAAATGTTACACAGCCTAATGAGAGACATTATAGATAAGAGTTCATGAAGATTCCAACATTAGGAAAGCTTCTCAAGGTAAGTATTAGAAAGTGTGAGAAAGTTAATATCATACACAAATTGTTAAATCACCATATTATCCATGGCAAGTCTTTGAGTTTCTGGCTGAACGAAAGATTCTTACACTGCAAAATATCTTAAAACCTTCTCCTAATGGGCCAAAAGGTTTGAACAAATTATGAATACACTTATTTTTTATATATTAAAATTTAAAATATTTTATAGTTTTGCTTCCTTCGATAATGAAACTCCTGTTGGTTTCTTTTTCAGCTCCAAGGAATAGATTTTGTCATTGACAGAGCATAGGGACAAACATGTTGGTTTTAAAATGTTGACTCCAAAATAGCAATATATTTTTGTATATGTGTGCATTAAGTTTTTTGTTTTTTTTGGTCCATTAGGTCCATCAAATTAGTTGAAATCCCCGTGACAAGTGGATTCGATGATAGTAATTTTCATTATGAAGTGCACACTTGGTGAAGAAAAAATGCACATCGATATGTCGCCTGAACATGGCAGCCTAATCGATATGTACACAAATAGCACATGTTGTTTCTTAATTTATTAGTTTGCGTTGAATTGTTTCCAATATAATTGTGAAAGAGGAAAAACACTTGCAATGGAAAAACTCCAAAAAAAACTAAAAGCTACCTTCCAACCCCGCAACGCGGGGGAAACCTTTCTAGTTTTATTCAAAATTACTAACATAAATATATAAAGATAATAATAATTGTATTATTATTAGTATAGAGTGTGATAAAATTTATTATTAACATTATTAACGATAAAAATATATTTTATTGTTAATAAATAATAGTAACTGAAAAATAATAACGATTAACTAAATGTATCATTTCAAAATAACCATGTGTTTGTTGATATCATAAAGACAAGGTTGAAGCACATAGTACTACAACACACTAGGAATATATAGTTCAGTTACAGAATAAAATTATTGAGCAGTTAACTAAAAATATTGTAACATTCATAAAATTCTTAAAAGTTTAAACTTTTTTTATTAAAAAAACAAATCGCAAACCATCATTGTTTACAAATTGTTTTCAAAATAAGTTTCATATCAGAAAAATCCTAAAATCGTAAAACAAAACATGAGGAGGTGCATGATCACGCCTTCGCCTTCCTGTGATCCTCTGAAATACCTGAAACATAATCCAAAAGTGTAAGCCTAAATCTTAGTGAATTTCCCTCAAAATACCAATATATAATAAGTAGCACATATATAATAACAACATACTATGGGCCCAATCAACCATCGGGTTGGAATGTCAATATACTATGGGTCAAATTGACCATCGGGTTGGAATACCTCAGGCCCTCAACCATCGGGTTGGAATGCCCCGGCTTGTTGGCTTACGCACAAATCAGCAAAGCCTCAACCACCAACCAAGCATGTGCATATAATACATACAACCATATTCTTAACCACCTAGCAAACAAATAAATAGATCTTACAGATCATAAAGCATAGCATCATCCTAACTATCAGGATACTGGTCTACCAGACCATCATAGCATAACATGCACAACATGATATCAATCCAAGGGTCGGCATTGGTGCCTTTGACTCTCAAGTACAATGAGAAAACTCACCTCACGAATAGCACTAACCGATAAGATCCAACTCTCAAATCTTAGCTACTGACTCAAAGGTCTACAATCACCATGTGACTGTTTTCATCAAGTCTAATGTTTCAAGATGTAGATCTAGATCTCAAGAGATGGAAAGTCACATAAAGTTGCCAACTTTATGTTTATGCATGCCCCAAAGAGGCTCTAATTCTCAAGGAAAGCCTAATAAGGGATCTTAAGCATGAAAGAGGCCTAGAACTCAATAAAGTTTGCAACTTTAAGCCAAAAAAGCCCACCAAATGTCCAGATCTAAAGTGATAACTCCATGAAATGCTCAACCCAATGAACAATCCAAAAATGAGTCAAATATGATAATAAACTTCCAAGGAAGAGATCTAAGCAAATAGATGAGCAAGTTTCCAACTTTTTACCTCAAAAGAGTAGCTAAACTCAAGGAGTTTTTGGATCTATAGCTTTTCCCTTCAAACTATGCACCACCAACTTCAAGCTCTTTCAAAAATGAGACCAAAAGAAGCAACTTTTAAGCTCACACACTCAACTTGGGGTAGGATGCACGAATTCTAGAGTTTCTAGACAGAGGAGGTGGTTATGGAGGCCATCAATGGGACTTAAGGCCTTTAAATAGGGTGCAACACCTTAAAATTTTGGGTTTCATATTCGGCCACCAACTCGTCGATTTTTCCTCTCCAACTCATCGAGTTGGTCCAAAAAGATCCGCGACCCAAAAACTTTCAACACGTCGAGTTGAGGCCATCAACTCGACGAGTTCCAAGGGAATTTTTCCTTTTTAATAAAAGTTCCCATACCTGGGAATCAAGATGTTAAATATATCCCACACTTGGACTAGGCTTCGTCCTCAAACCCTGTTGCGGTGAACAAATCCGGATAATGCTCCCGCATCTCGGCCTCCGGCTCCCAGGTCCACTCGTATCCCCTCCGATGCTGCCACTGTGCCTCTACCAAAGGTACCTCCTTGTTACGCAGAACCTTTACCTTCCTTTCCAGAATAGCCACTACCTTCCTTTCCAGAATAGCCACGGACCTCTCAACATGGTTCAGACGCTCATCAACATGAATTTCATCCAATGACACCACCATATCCTCGTCAAGTACGCACTTTCGTAATTGCGAAACGTATAAAGTGTTATGAATCTGACTGAGCTCCTTTGGAAGATCCAATTTATACCCAACCTTGCCAACCCTGGAAATAATCCGGACTGGTTCGATATATCGAGGGCCCAACTTCCCCCTCTTCCTGAAGCGAATCACACCCTCTAGGGTGAGACCATCAGCAACACCATGCCACTAACCTTAAACTCCAACTCAGATCAGCGTCGGTCAGCATAGCTCTTTTGCTGACTCTGAGCAGTCTGCAACCTCTGCCTGATCTGCTGAATCATCTCTATAGTCTATAGACCCACATCGGTCCGACCCATGACCCTATGACCAACCTCGTCCCAACAGACTCGGGTATGACACCTCCGCCCATACAACGGCTCAAAAGGCAAAGCACCAATACTGGAGTGAAAACTATTTTTGTAGAACTCTACAAGAGGTAGGTAGGAGTTCCAGCTCCCACATAAATCAATAACGCATGCTCTTAATATATCCTCTAGAGTCTGAATAGTCTGCTTGCTCGGGACGTCGGTCTGCAGATGATAAGTTGTGCTGAAATGCAGCCTCGTGCCCAGTTCCTCATGAAACTTTTGCCATAAATGGGAGGTGAACCAAACATCACGGTCTGAAACAATAGAGACCAGAACCCCATGGTGAGCAACGATCTCACGAATATACACATCGGCCAACTTCTCAGACGACGAGCACTCCCGAATTGCCAAAAAATGGTCACTCTTGGTCAATCAATCCACGATGAAACAAATAGCATCAAAACCATTCACCGTCTTCGGCAACTTAGTCATGAAATCCATCGAAATCTGTTCCCATTTCCACATGGGAACCTCCAGAGGTCGTAACTTTCCATGTAGCCTCCGATGCTCGGAATTGACCTTCATGCAGGTCAAACACCTCTCGACGTTGTTGGATTAGTGTCTAAGCCCATAACCATATTTGGTAAGTACTTGACCCGGTTATGCATGGTACTTTTGGGTTGCCTTCACCAATGCAACTTGACTCGAGAAATAATAGAGAAAGAGGTTATTATGGTTTATTAATATATTATAAGAATAATATATTAAAAGAGAAATCATATTTGTTTAATTAACATTGGTCAAGAATTAAATTTGTGATCAATAGAAGTTAATTAAACTAGGGGGACTGAACTGTAATTATGAGATAGTTGCAAATTAGGGCAAAGGATGCCCTATATGATAGGGTGGACGAATTCAAGGGGATAAGGCCTTAGAATTCGTCCATGATAAGGTTTCTAGGGTTATCCTTTGGGCTGCTTGGTGGCTAAGCAATCAGATAAGGATAAGAACTGAAACCCTAATTCCTACTCCTATATAAAGACCCCTTGGCATAAGAAATTCGGGCCACTTGATACCTAGGGTTCCTAGAGCCAAATTTCATACCTCCCCCCTCTCTCTCTCTCTCTCTTGCCTCTCCATTTGCTCTTGGTGTTTGTGAGCCATTAGAGGTACTACACTTGTAGTACTTGCCTTCAAAGACAAGAAGATTCAAGATACAAGTTGTTATTACAACATAACAACAAGAGGTATGTATTCCATTCTCCTTTATGATTTTCGAAATTACCTAGGTGCATGTTAGGTTTCTTTTGTGTTCATAATGTTGTATAACTAATAGTGAAAACATAGATCCGTGTCTAGGGTTGCATACACACATAGGATTTTTTGTATAAAATCCATCAGTGGTATCAGAGCCAGGTTTCGTTTTCAATTAGCTTTATACAAGTGTATGAATTTGACACATTAGGGTTTATGGCCCATAAACCCTAGAGGCATTGTAACATCCCGAGTTCAGGAGTGAAAGTTCAGTGTTCAAATTGTAAATGTGAAAGGGCAACTCGGCGAGTCAATGGGTGGACTCGACGAGTAGGGTCGCGACTCTGGTCGCGTGTTAAGTGGCCAACTCAGTGAGTCGGCAGCTGGACTCGGCGAGTTGGTGTTGAGTGGAGATAACCCTAATTTCGGAGGATGAGCCCTATTTAAAGGACATTATACCCTCTCCCCAGCCTCTTTACCCTCTCTTGAAGTCCAGAAAAACCCTAAGGCGCATTTGTGAGTGGTTTAAGAGCTTTTGAACCTTAGAGAAGAGATTTTGGAAGAGATTTTGGAAAGCTAAGAGGCGTGGAGCAAGGGGCTTTGCAAGGATTTGGATTTCTCTTATGTTGGAGCTTTCCTTTGAGGTATTATTTCGTTGCTTGGGCTATTATTCATCATTTTGGAGTTTTAGGAAAAGATAGCATGTGGTGTTTTGAGTTTGGAGGTTAGATCTGAGGTTGCTACCTCAGATATGGAATGGAGAAGGTCTAGAGTGCATTAAAGTCCATGTTCTTGAGTGATTGGTGAAGCCATCTTGTCCCAAACCCTAACCCTAGAGTGTCTTATGCTTAGATCTCTTTGGATTCACTTAAAGTTTGCCACTTTACATGATGGATGGGTTGTAGAAGGGTAGAGCTATGGTTTGGATCTTTTGCATGGCCTGGAAAGCTTCTGTATGGATTAAGATCTAGAGGTACTCGGCGAGTCACAAAGGTGTACTCGACGACTTGCTTGAAGATGGGCAGGAACTCGGCGAGTTAGAAGAACAACTCGGCGAGTTGGTTGAAGATAGCCTTGGACTCGGCGAGTCTGTTCTTGGACTCGACGAGTCTGGTCGTAAGGTCCTAACCTTCTTCTGGGTGAGCCGTGAATCGGTGATTCAAGGGAGGACTTGGTAAGTTGAGTGCGAGGGGACTCAGAGTTGACTTGGCGAGTCTCGGGGTGACTCGACGAGTTGAGTCACGGATTGGGGAAGTTCTGAGCATGGGGACTCGGCGAGTCATCGGGTTGACTCGGCGAGTAGAGTCAGTCAGGAGATTGACTTTGACCAAGGGTTGACCAGTTGACTTCCAGGGGCATTTTGGTAATTGTTGTCTTTTGTTTTGAGTTCAGTGTTGGTGTCGGCTAGTGGTGGAGATCGTGTCAGTGGTCGGAGCATCTTGGTCTTATCTTTTCAGTCAGCAGTTGCGAGGTGAGTTATCCTCACTATATCGACAGGGTCTACGGCACCAAGGCCGGCCCTTTATCGGATTGTGATCCGGGTATCGTTGTTATGTTATTTGCTTTGTTATGTTGCATCCTGGTAGTTAGGATGGTTTATGCTAGTGTCCGGTTAGATCGGTATCCTGGTTAGGATGATGTTATGCTATGTGATCTGCTAGATCGGTTTGATTGGATGTGAATTATTATATGATTGAATGTTTATGTGCACATGGTTGTTGGACTGGAGTTGGGTTGAGGCGGGTCCTGCTTTGTGCTGTAGGCCAACATACCCAGGGTGGATCGGTTATCCCGAAGGCCCAGCGAGCGGTCCGGATAGGCTATAGGCCCCAAGACGGCGGACCAGACGTGCCGAGGCTCGGAGAGTGGACCAAGCCGACTGAAGGCCCAGTGCGGGTGGACCAATCATACTGTAGACTCAGAGAGTGGACCAGGTGGATTGAAGGCCCGGTGCAGGCGGACCAATCATAATGTAGACTCGATGTATATGGTTAGACTCGGAGGGTGGACCAGGTGGACTGAAGGCCGGTGCGGCGGACCAGTCACACAGTAGACCCGAAGTGCATGGTTGTTTTGTGTTCTGTTATGATATGGCATGTTGTGCGTGTATGGTATATGTGGTTGGTATTTTGGGGGTATCTCACTAAGCTTTCGGGCTTACAGTTGTGGTTTAATGTTTTTCAGGTTCTTCCGGAGACCGTGACAAGGCAAAGGCGTGATCGTACCGCTCCTCATGATTATGTTTTATGATGTGGTTCTAGGAAGACTCTGATAATAATTGTATTGAAAACCTTTTTGTAATAACTTAATGAAACGGAGTTGTTTTTGAAAAGTTTAAATTGGTTGAAAGTTTTAGAGCGTTACAAGCATGATTTTCGAAATTAGGGTTCTTAAACCCTAGATTTCGAAATTTGATAGGGTTTCCCAAACCCTTTCCTTAGGCTCCAAGATTTTGAATTATAGGTTTATCCAACCCTAGGGTTTCGAAATTTCCCTCCTCCCCAAGATAAGATCCCTAAATATTAGGGATTTGGATATTGCCATATCCTTTGATTATCTCTTTAATAGTTTAATTTGGTAATTAAAGATTTTGAATTATCTCATCCCATATTTTCGGATTTTAAGGGATTTAAAAGATTATGTTAAATTAATTGTTTAATTTAATAAGATAATCCTTCAAGATTTAATAATTCAAATTAAGTGTTTAATTTTGGGATAATTATTAAATCAAAGATTTAATATTTCAAATTAAAAGATTTTAATTTTTAGAAATTTTAAATTTGATTAAAACCCTAATGATTTGAAATGTTTCAAAACTTGCCCTCAAGTTTTGGAATTTAAATTTTAATTAAAAGTTTAATTTTAAAATGTTAAATTCTAAAAGCCTAATTTTTGAAAAAGTTCAAATTGCACCCTTGTGGTTTTATTAAATTAATTAAGTGTATAATTAAAAGAGAGTTAATAAATCCGTAGTGATATGGTTTACATTTAATTAAATTAAAGGTGTAATTTATTAAATTAGACCACATAGTATTTTAAAAGTGTAAAATACACCATTATACTATATATAAAATTAAAAGGTCTAATATTATATATGTATAACTTAAATGGTAGTCTTACCGTTAGTAGGCCTCATTGACGAAGCCGATCTATAAGGGGGTTATAAGGTTATAACTTATAAAATGGACGTTTAATGGGTGTCCACTCTCACCCACCGCTTCTTGATTGGTGAAAGGTCGTTAGCCGAATGGGTAGGATAGGGCAAACCCTTTTCCATTAAAAGTATAATGAATTATAAAGTAACTAAATGTTTTATAAAATTCCCAAATCTTAGTTACTTACGAAAAAAGTGAATTTGATGCAATTCCATGAATTACACTTTGTACCCTTGCTAAGACGTTAGTGGAGCGTGTGTGGTTAACCGACACACTAAACAGGTTCTAAGCAAAGGTAGCGAAGGTGACTCGATGTTTGTCATAGTTCGGTGGAACGTGTGTGGTTAACTGGCACATCGAATAGGTGACTGTAACATTGGGGGCACCATGTAAGTTTGCATGGTTATTCACACCCTGTTTTGTGATCCTCGACATCCCAGTCACAAATTGAGGGGCATATTGAGATTTAAACATTCCATTGAAAAGTTCAATGAATATCAAAGGATCTAGGAGTTTTCAATATATTTAAAACTTAATCTCTTTTTCGTTTTTCATGGTGGAAAATTAGTGAATCATCATTCACTTACCTTCAAATGTTCTGCAATTTGAGTTACGACATCCCTCTCCCAAGTTGTAGAGTATTGTGTTGGGTCCTCGCCTTGATATATCATTTGGGTGTTTTATTAAGGAGTCAATCAATCAACTAACTTGGATTTTCTCTCGTTTTGTAGATGTCAAAGTATGACAACTATGGTCTTCCCAAATCCCTTGGAACAAGCTTTCCACATGAAGATGATATTCCAGGATTCGATCGAGGAACAAGAGATCATGCTTCACTTCCTCCTCCTCCTCCTATTGTTCTCCCTAACCCACAAGTTCAAAGGCTTGAAAATTTCAAGCTCACTCAAGCCCTTTTGGAAAGAAAACATGAAGAAGGAAAGTCAGTGTGTGCACACGTCTTAGAGATGAAGTCACACATTTATAGGTTAAGAATGTTGGGAGTCGTTGTCTGTGAGAAGCTGGTTGTTGACTGGGTTCTTCAATCGCTTCCTAACTCATATAGTGAGTTCGTAAGAGAGTACTATATGATAGACCACGATGTGACCCTCATCGATCTCGCCTATTTGCTTGTTGTGCTGAATCAGCATTGATTTGGCGCACTGGAGAAGCAAAGTTGATTGGTAGATCAGCCTTCCAAACCTCCATGGACATAGGCAATGGCAACGAAAGGCATGACATGGTCGAAAAGTTTTATCATAAGAGAAAGGCAAAGTCTGAAGTAGTTCCATGTGTTGTTCCAAAAAGGTCAATTTGCTTTTATTTCCAAGAGAAGGGGCATTGGAGACAAACCTGCCCTGTTTACCTGAGAGATCTAAGAGATGGGAGAGTCAAGACGTATGGCTCTACTTCAGGTAAAATCTATTAACTAACTCTATAAGTGCCTATTTTTGATTCTTGATACATTATGTGATAAGATTACTATTTTTTGATGTATTGTAGAATCGAAGAAAAGAAAGGAAGCTTAAAGGAAGAAGTGAGTTAAGTCTGATCACGGAGAAATGGATTTCGATCGCATGGATTCAAAGATCTGATTTATTGAGTTGCTACTTTAGAGTTAGGATAGATTACTAAGAAATATAATAGCATAGTTTTTCATTTGAGTTGCGTTGTAAGGACAAATTTTTCTGCAATAAAATAAATTTTGATTTTGTCTTATTTATTTATCCTTGCAATGACATGTATGAAAAAATTTATGTTTGTGTATTTCTATTATTAGCGATGTTGAAATGGATGTGCTTCTTAGTTATGGTAGTGTCATAATTTTCTAAGTAAGGAAAGATTCTCATCACCCAAGTTTCAATTGGACAGAAACTTGAAATCATACAACTTGTGTTGTTTGATGTATGGAAATCTTGGTACTTAAGTAATTAAGACTAATTCCTTGTTCACATAAGTATGTGAGTCAAGTGAAGGACTAAAGGAACTAGTACACAATGTTGTGCACTAGTCAAGTCCACCATTAATAATAATAACATTATTCGTCATGATTTACTAAAGGTCTAGTAAATGTGGTTATACTTACAAGATTAAGTGTAATTCTGAATCATTGAAAAGTTTTAATAAATGGCAGAACGAATAAGATAAATCAAAAGGATGAGTTATACTTCGTTCCAAAATCAAGTCTTAGAGTCATACTCCAAGATTGTGAATTGAGTGACACGTCTTAAGAAGTTCTAACACACTCTTCAAATGTGAAGTAGAAAATTGTTTTTCTTACTCTTGCATGTCTGAAATTGGTAAATTGTGATGTCTTGGATAAGACAAAGACCAACTAATACCAATTGTGTGTAGTGTTTGTCTTGATAAGAATCTGCACTAACTCTTGAATACTTGTTTGTCAAGAAATGTTTTCTTGACAAGAGAATCTTATATGTCAAGAGGTCAGTGGGAGTCTAAATGATCTTGAAAAGTTTCAAGAACTTATCAAGAGTAAACCTATTATTAAACACTAGCACACGACTTGAGGTTTGTAACCTATCATGTTGACATATTCTTGTTTCTGTGCCAATCCAGTTGAGTTGATTATGCATATGAGTTCTACGAGTTCTCAATAGATTGTATAAGGCAAGCACCTTGTTCAATGAAAGTTTATTGACTGGTATAGGTGAGTTGCTAAATAACTTGGAAGCAATGGTGGGACCCTTGATGACAAGAAATTAAGAATGAACAATTTTTGTCCATAAGAGTTTGGATTTGTCATAAACATTATCTTACGATTATGGTAATGAAAAATTCACATGGATATGAACACATACACCATAAAATCTAAGTGTCATAAGGTTTGTCTCCTTCATGAAAATGATTGTGAGGAAACGCTTTCACTAAGAGAGATTTTAAGGAGATGGAGATTATGTAAATTGCATTCTCAAATTCGATTATGATTACGACATCCCTCTTCATAGTTCGAATTGTGAGATTTGGTAATTAGTCTGAACATTTGGGACTTAGTAATATAAGTTCTGAATTAGTTTAGACACACATGTGAGTTGTCTAAGGAAAGGTGTGTGAGTTTGAGAAGCTTAGATAAAAGGCTTATCGAAGCACATCGTATTGGAAATATGAACTTTGGAAGTCAATAAGTATTGTCTTTTAGAAGTCCAACTGTTTTCTGAATATGTGTCAAAGCTAGTGGGAGTACAAATGTTATGTTGGAATAAATATAATCATCATGTTAGTGGGAGCATGATTATTATTATTTTAAGTATTGCAAGTTGACAATATTAATTATAGAAAAACAAAAGGTTCACTTTGCAAACTTGCAGGGGTTGAAAAGTTGGTTTTTGCTATAATTAAGGGAGAGAGAATGTTGTACTTCGTTTCCAATCTAAAAGCTTAGATTGAGAAATTTTAATTGCATTTAGTCAATGATATATTTTTTATTTGCATTCTCAAAAGTTCGATTATGATTACGACATCCCTCTTCATAGTTCGAATTTTGAGAACACTGCAAATAGGAACATTATGACAATATTATAGCAAGAAATTGATAAAATATCATATTTTTCATTATGAGTCGTATCCCATACGCTTCGAGTATAGGATCGATTGCATATGCTATAATATTCGACCGTTCTAAAAAATTTCCAAATGCCTAGGGCATTTAAAGGGAAAAAGGGAATAGAACCGGATTTTACTAAAATAATTAAACAACTGTCAAGGACAATCTAAGGATTGGTCGCTTGCGGACAATTGGAAGTATAGTAACGAATGAACCATAATGGCATTATTATGAATAGATAAGATTCTATTTAGAATGAGTTGTCATATGGAAAATATGGAAATGTTTCCTTATTGGGAGTTGGACGTTAAGAATCTATGTCTAGATTAGAAACTTCTATGCAAGGAGGATGTTCAAAGGAATGTACTTTGAATGTGAGACTTCATGACTATGAAATTGTCTTGTAACAATCTCCAATAGAGCACTTTGTAATTTCATTGGCAAAGTCTTGGTGACTTTGGCGCTGTGATATTACGAAAGGACCGTTGCATAAAATGTTAGAATCAAACATATTCTAGTATTGGCGAGAATTTGTATTCTTACGCTGATGATTAGGATTAGGAATTGTGAAATGAGCATCATTGGAAATGTTTTCATTTGATCTATTTCACAAAGTAAGGACATAGGTAAACATAGTGTGCATGCTTGGTGCATGGGACAACTGTTGTTATAATTCAAGTAATAAGTTAATTACCCGAAACAACAAATAATGAGTAATCAATATGGTGATTAAATAAAAATGTTTTATTTATACCCAAAGTTTGGGGCCATATGGGATTAGTGTTATTCTTGTGTTTCACTTTGCATATTTTGACTTCTCGAATAATAAGATTATTAAAATCCTCCACAGTCGCTCATACTTTGGAAGTAGGTATGAATGAAGAATGTCATGAATCCGTATGTAGATTGTCTAAAGTGTTTAGACATAGCACAAGTTTGCTGCGGAGTTCATGAGTGCTGCTATAAGATTAGAGTATTGGATTAAACCCACGCTCACTTAGATCGCTTCATGGATTTTATCACAAGTGATTGGTGAGACAATAATATTTTATATTCTTGAAACCGAGACGTGTGAGTTGTATTCTGCAAGTCGGTTGCACATTGATAATATGTAAACGCACCAGTAACTTGGTGTTATAAAACATATTATTGTGTGTGATTTGATGAGTAGATACAAGTGAGCATTGGAGTCGAAGTTTATCTGTTCCTTTTACCGAAAATGGATAAAAGCGATATCTGTGGGCCCCTCGATGATTTAGTGATGACAACCTAAGCGCTTGGCCAAGCCGGGACTAAGTTGATGTGTTCAATTGTAGTCTGTTGTCAGTCGTCATAAATCGGAAATTGGGAAACAACACGTGAACAGAGAGTGTGATTAAAATTCATGTCTCAGTTCATACGATATCTAGAATGGAGGAATATATATGATCCCTTATCTAAAGGATAGGTTGCTGATAAGATCAGAGTTCGACAGCGTCTTTGAGAGCTACGATTGCTAATCGGATTCTACTTGTATTTATGGTTACTAGACTTATCCAAGTGGGAGACTGTTGGATTAGTGTCTAAGCCCGTAACCATATTTGTTAAGTACTTGACCCGATTGTGCATGGTCCTTTTGGGTTGCCTTCACCAAAGCAACTTGACTCGAGAAATAATAGAGAAAGAGGTTATTATGGTTTATTAATATATTATAAGAATAATATATTAAAAGAGAAATCATATTTGTTTAATTAACATTGGTCAAGAATTAAATTTGTGATCAAAAGATGTTAATTAAACTAGGGGACAGAATTGTAATTATGTGATAGTTGCAAAGTAGGGCAAAGGATGCCCTATATGATAGGGTGGATGAATTCAAGGGGATAACGCCTTAGAATTCGTCCATGATAAGGTTTCTAGGGTTATCCTTTGGGCTGCTTGGTGGCTAAGCAATCAGATAAGGATAAGGCCTGAAACCCTAATTCCTACACCTATATAAAGACCCATTGGCATAAAAAATTCAGGCCACTTGATACCTAGGGTTCCTAGAGCCGAATTTCATACCTCCCCTCTCTCTCTCTCTCTTGCCTCTCCATTTTCTCTTGGTGCTTATGAGCCATTAGAGGTACTACACTTGTGGTACTTGCCTTCAAAGACAAGAAGATTCAAGATACAAGTTGTTATTACAACATAACAACAAGAGGTATGTATTCCATTCTCCTTTATGATTTTCGAAATTACCTAGGAGCATGTTAGGTTTCTTTTGTGTTCATAATGTTGTATAACTAATAGTGAAAACATAGATCCGTGTCTAGGGTTGCATGCACACATATGATTGTTTGTATAAAACCCATCAGACGTACCAGGCGATCTCCCTCATCATGCACGAACACCAATAAATCAACCTTATATCTCGATACATCTTGGTGCCCCCCGGATGGATAGAAAAACGAGACTTATGAGCCTCCTCCTGCACAATCTGTCTGAACCCACCAGACATAGGGACCCAAACCCGACCACAACGGGTCAAAAAACCACGACTGTCCGGAACAAATCTGGAAATCTCACCCCTAATCCTCTCAATATTCCAATTCCCCCTCTCGAACACCCTCAGCCTAAGCCTCCCTAATCAAACCCACAAGTGGAGAGTACACAAATATCCTCATACATGTCACCAGAAATGAAGATCCATCCAATTTGTGGCTCATGGCATCCGCCACTGTATTCACTTTACCCTGATGGTAAAGGATCTCGCAGTCATAATCCTTGACTACGTCCAGCCACCTACGCTGCCTCATGTTTAGGTCCGGCCGATCCATAATATGCCTCAAACTCTTGTGATATGTATAGATGGTACAACAAACCCCATAAAGGTAATGCCTCCGAATCTTGAGGGAAAAAACCACTGCCCCAACTCAAGATCATGTGTGGGATACCTCGTCTCATGCGGGTTCAGCTGCCTCGAAGCATAAGTTATCACTCATCCTCTCTACATGAGGACTACCCCTAACTCGATGATAGATAGATGCCTCATAGAAAACCACAAAATCCTCGACTCCCTCAGGAAGGGTCAAAACTTGGGCCTCGCAAAGTCTCTGCCGAAGGGTCTCAAATGTTGTCTGCTGCTCAGGACCCCACCAGAAATCCACCCCCTTCCTCATCAGACGAGTGAGGGGTACTGCAATCTTGGAGAAATCCTGAATAAATCTTCAGTAGTACCCTGTCAAACCCAAAAAACTCCTAATATCCAAGGGAGATTTCAGAACCTCCCACTGCATAACTGCCTTAATCTTGGTCGGATCGACCAAAATCTCATCCTGTTTAATGAGGTGTCCAAGGAACTAAACCTCTTGTGACCAAAACTTGCACTTCGAGAACTTAGCATAAAGTCGTTCTCGCCTCAAAACCCCCAGAATCTCTCAAAGATGCTCCTCGTGCTGCTCTCTTGTCTTGGAATACACCAAGATATCATCAATGAACACAATAACTGCGTGGTCAAGCATCGACCTGCATACCCAATTCATCAAATCCATAAATATCGCAGGCACATTGGTGAGCCCGAATGGCATCACCATGAAATCATAATGCCCATAACGATTCCAGAACATGGTCTTCTCTACAGCCTCCTCCCTCATCCTAACCTTATGGTACCTCAACCTTAGATCAATCTTGGAGAACCAAGATGCTCCCTGCAACTGATTAAAGAGATCATCAATCCGTGGAAGGGGATAATGGTTCTTCACTGTTAACTTGTTCAGCTCCCTATAATCGATGCACATCCGATGCGAACCATCCTTCTTCCTGACAAATAGAATCGCCGCTCCCCATGGAGAACTAATCGGACGGATGAACTGCTTGCCTAGCAGCTCCTACAACTGAGATGACAGCTCCTACATCTCAGGCGGTGCCAACCAGTACGGCGCCTTGGCAATACAGGCCTGGCACAAGGTCGATCCTGAACTCAACCTGCCTCTTAGGAGGCACACCGGGTAACTCCTCCGGGAACACATTAGTGAACTCCCTAACAACCAGAACATCAGCAACCAACACTTGATCCCAACCCGCATATCCACTACATAAGCCAAATAACCTGCACAACCGTGTTGAATATACTGACGAGCCCTGGCTACCGAACAAAATCATGAACAAAACCTGGTGCTCTCTCCATAAATAACTAGTTCTCCCCCACTTAAGGTTCGAACTACCACGCACTGACCCTCGCAGTCGATCATGATACTAAAACGTCTCAGCCAATCCATCCCCACAATCACGCAGACATCCCCCATGGGGATAGGAATCAAATCGATAGGGAAGGATACCCTAAAAATCTCCAGAACGCAAACCTGATAAACCAAATAAGCAGAAATCCCATGTTCGTTGGCGATAGAAACTCGCAACAGACACTCCAACTCCCCTAAAAGCAAAGCAAACTCCCTAATGAAAGATCGAGAAACAAAGGACCGACTCATACCCGAGTCGAACAACACAAGAGCAAGCAATGAGTTCACTAAGAACATTACTAATAAAGGTACAAGAATATAAGTGTAAAACAAACAGAATCAATAAGATAAGAGATAGAAACATACCAATCACAACATATGGTGTTGTCCTGGTCTCCTCACCAGTGAGCTGGAAAGCACGGTCCTGAGCCCTCGGGGGCTCCGCCCTACCCTAACTCCCGTCATTGATCCTCAAATTAGTCGGCGCTGGAGCCTGCGCTGGCTTCATGGCTAACAAGGGACACTAAGCCTTCATATGGCCCACCTGATCACAATGGTAAAACAGTCTGATGCCAGAAGTTGTAGTCTGCTATTGAAAATCCCTCGTAATATGGCCCTGCTTGCCACATTTGTGGCAACCCGAAGAAGACCGACAAACACCATCATGTACCTTGTCATACTTCCCACAAGTACGAACCCTATGACTCCCCGAGCTAGAGTTAGCGGCCCTGAACCGCTTCAGCACAAGCTGCAACTACGTCGGGGCCGATCTCGACTCTCGAGTCTGTAACTCAATCCCAATCTCACGCTGCCTGGTGGCCTCCTACATCTCCAACAATGAACTATAGCGTTGAGTAGAAACAAACTGTCTGATATCTATCTTGAGCATGCTCAAGTAACGGGTCATACGAGCCTGCTCAAATGCAACAAACTCGGGACAGAACATAAATATCTCCGTAAACATTTTGGTGATCTTCGTCTCCATCTCAGAACCATGTCTCAAGTCTAGATACTCCTGTGCTAACCTCTCACGCTCCACCAGCAGAACATACAGGGAGTAGAACATCTCAGAAAGCTGCTCCCATGACACATCAACTCTCTACTCAACAGAATAAGAACTAGTAACGAGCCTTCACCCATCCTTTGCTCCAGACCTCATAAGGTTCAGAGTGTACCTGACCTTTTGGTCAGCAGGGCATAAACAAGTGAATAAACATCCCTCCACATCAAAAAGTCACCTCATGGCTATGATCAAGTCCTAAACTCCGTCGAAAGTCGAGGGCTTCGTATTATTGAATTCCCGATACTAAACCCCAACACCTGCAGCCGCCACGGCTGTGGAGGCAGCAGCAGCAACCTTCTCAACAATGGCTGCATATCGATCATCAAAGAACTCCATCATCGCGGTCTTGATAGACTCGAACATCTCCGAAATCTGACCTCGGACAATAGCAACCATCTCCTCATGAATGATCTCCCTGACGTGGTCCTCTGACAATGCTGGCCCACCCTGACTGCCAGCTCCTGATCCCGACCCGGATCCGATCTCAACTCGTCTTGTAGTCACCATACTCAAAATACACCAGGAAGATATCATATAAATCACATATCATATCGGGGAACCAACTCCCAACGAAGCCCTAGGGGTTGTGACTTCCTCACTACGCGTACGGATCCTGTGCTTTCAGTAGTACGGGCCCATACTACCTTCCACACCTACCCATGTTTGTCTCAAGGATCATCACAATGCCCTAACAAAACTCCTAAGCATAGATGAACACTCGATCCTGACTCCCTAGAGGAAATGCTAAACATCTTACGACTGGCCGGATGACCCCACACGACTCATCCCTGAAACTTCCACCAACCCTGTAGCACTCATGTATGCTAGCCATACATAACACTGGACCCAATAAACATTCAAATATATGATCCTACCCTAAGCCCTTCATCAAAAAAGAACAGGAAATGTGGCCAGACCAAACATTCTCAGGCTATAAGATCCTAGTTATGTATAACCATGATGCATACACTAAGCAACTACAGTAATGATGTCAGTTCCATAAAAGCAAGGTCTTATGTTATCAGGCATAATACAATCAAGCAATTCTATCATGCAATTTCTGAAGATCCCTAGCTTATAATTAGCATGTTGTTCTAACATAACATAATATCAAACAACAGTATCGTATTTCGGGGTCTACTTACTGGCTCCGATTGATCGTACACATCGCATCCTCCTTGAGTATTTTGAAAACCATTTGGAAAAATCATTTTTGAAAATCTTTTCCTTGGTTTGAGACTGGATTCACATGAGTGTTCCTCCAATTCACTCAAACCAAGGCTCTGATACCAACTTGTAACAGTCATAAATTCTTGAAAATTAAACTTTTTTTTAAAACAAACCACAAACAATCATTGTTTACAAATTGTTTTCAAAATAAGTTCCATATCAGAAAAATCCCAAAATTGTAAAATAAAACATGAGGAGGTGCACGATCACGCCTTCGCCTTCCCGTGATCCTCTGAAGTACCTGAAATATAATCTAAAACTATAAGCCCAAAGCTTAGTGAGTTTACCCCAAAATACCAATACATAACAAGTAGCACATATATATTAACAGCATACTATGGGCCCAATCAACCATCAGGTTGGAATGCCAATATTGAAGGGTTTTGAGCATTCTAACACTCCTAAGGTGTACATGCAACCCTAGAAACCTTGGATCTATGTTTTACTATGATACATGCAAAATTGATTTTCCAAGGTTCTTAACCTATCTAGCATAGCATGGGGAACTTTTAAACATAAATGCTAGAAGAAGAACATACCTTTTTGTTGTTTGGATTCCTTGAGAACCTTGTGAGCCTAGCACCTCAAGTGTGATGCCTCAAATGCCTCACACAACACCACAACACTTGGAATGACCTTGAAAGAGGTTCGCTAACACCTAAAAATCGGCTAGCCCTCTATCGTGTACAAGTAGTAGTTTTAGTAGTCCCGATTTTGCTAGACTAGGGGTCTTTATATAGTTGTGGCACAAGTAGGGTTACACCATGTAAACCCTAGTTGTCATGGCTTTCCATATTTCGTGATCCATGGGTTTGTAACCTCCATGGATTATCTATGGAGCACCTTATACTTTGTAACCCAATCCATACAAACCATGGATCATTAGCCCACTATACAAGAATAAATGATTTACACAATCTACCCCATATATTTAATTAGTCTCTTTTTGATCACTTAATTAATTCCAAATTAATTCTTTGATCAGTACTAATTAAATAATATTATTAATATATTAGAACTTATAATATATTAATAATCCTTAAGTGTCCTTTCTCTCATTTTAGTCACCTAATCCAAATGGACCATGCTAATCGGGTCAAGTACATTCCAGAAATAGTTATGAACTTAGACACCTAATCCAGCAGTCTCCCACTTGGATAAGTCTAATAACTATAATTGCAATAATGACTTCAGGAACCGATCAGCAATCATAGCTCTTTTAAGGTCTCGCATAATTGAGATGATGATGATACGTCATTTAAGATAAGTGATCATATAATCCTCTATTCTAGATATCAGTCGGACAAATACATCGAACAATGTCTTACCTATTGTCCATCAATTTGTTTCCCGATTTCCGATTTGTTTGACATAGAACTTAACTGAACACATCAACTTAGTTCTGACCGGGCCAGGTACATGGGTCAACACAAAATCATCGAGGGTCCCAGATATCGCTTCTAATCCAAGAAGGAACAGATAAACTTCTACTCATATGCTTGTTCTACAACTTGTTGAATTATACATAAAGGCACGTTTTATAACATCGAGTTACCAATTTGTTTTCGTACAATCAATGTATAACCAACTCATAGGCAACAATTCATATCTCTAGGTTTGAAGACTTATATGATATTACCGTCTCACGATCACTCGAGATAAATTCCATGAAGTGATACCAGTGAGCGTGGGTTGAATCCAATACTCATAACTTATGAGCACTCATGAGTGTTGTAGCAACACTTTGCAATGTCCAACATCTTAGACATCTACAACCACCTACATGACAGTCTTGATTCATATCTACTTCCAACATATGACCGACTGTGGAGAATTTGAATAAACAACAACTTTTATTCATCATCAAATGTCACTTACACTTTACACATTTCAAAGTTATCTAACTACTAAAACTAATATCATCCTTCAGCCCTATGCACTTCGCATGCTGTAGATTCTTAACCCTACCCAGTCTCGTCGTGAGGGGATCTGCCGGGTTATCATCCGATGATACCCTCTTTGCCACGAGGATTCCTTCTTTTATTTGATGTCTGATGAAATGGTATTTTCTGTCGACGTGTTTGGATCTCCCGTGATCCCTTGGTTCCTTGGCTAAGGCAACTGCACTTTCACTATCACAGAAAATCTCTATAGGCTCCTTTATAGTTGGTACAACTCCAAGGTCTCCAATGAATTTCTTTAGCCATATAGCCTCCTTTGCTGCCTCACTTGCCGCTATATATTCGGATTCGCAAGTTGAATAAGCCACTGTCTCCTGCTTGGAACTTTTCCAAGAAATTTCTCATCTGTTTATGGTAAAGACCCAGCCTGACTGAGAGCATAAATTATCCCTATCAGTCTGAAAACTAGCATCACTGTACCCTACTACTCTCAAGTCATCATTCCCACCGAGGGTAAGGAACCAGTCCTTAGTCCTCCGCAGGTACTTGAGAATGTCCTTTACCGCAGTCCAGTGAGTCTTGCCAAGGTTCCCCTGATATCTGCTGACCATGATCAATGCAAAGGCCACATCAGGACAAGTACAAGTCATAGTATACATGACCGAGCCTACAGCAGAGACATATGGTACTCGACTCATCTCTACTATTCCATCCTCTGTACTCGGGCTTTGAGTCTTACTCAGTCTGGCGTTACTCTGGATCGATAACTCTCCTTTCTTGGAATTCTGCATGTTGAACCTATTCAGCACCTTCTCCAAGTAGGTACTCTAACTAAGTCCAATTAGTCTTTTACTCCGGTCTCTCAAAATCCTTATCCCTAGAATATAGGCAGCTTCTCCTAGGTCTTTCATAGCGAAGCACTTCCCAAGCCAGGACTTCACTTCCTGCAAGGTTGGGATGTCATTTCCTATGAGTAGTATGTCATCCATATACAGTACCAAAAAGCTGACTATACTCCCACTAGCCTTGACATATATACAAGATTCATCTTCACTCCTCGAAAAGCCAAAATCTTTGACTTTCTCATCGAAACAAAGATTCCATCTGCGAGGTGCTTGTTTCAATCCATAGATGGATTTCTCAAGCTTACACACTCTATTAGGGTACTATGTACTGACAAAACCCTCTGGCTGACTCATGTAAACATCCTCAGCCAACTTTCCATTAAGGAAACCGGTTTTGACATCCATTTGCCATATTTCATAATCATGAAATGCAACAATGGCTAACATAACCCTAATAGACGTAATCTTCGCTACTGGTGAAAAGATCTCATCATAATCAACTCCCGAAGTTTGAGAAAAGCCCTTTGTAACTAGTTGCGCCTTATAAGTGTGTACATTAACATCCATGTCGGTCTTCTTCTTGAAGATCCATTTGCATCCAACTGTCTTACGACCTGGTACATTGTCAACCAAGTTCCAAAATTGATTGTCATACATGGATTATATCTCACTGTCCATAGCCTCTTTCCATTTAGCAGCCTCAGGGCCTGCCATGGCTTTCGTGTAGTTGTTAGGTTCATCCAACCTCACCAGTGTGCTATCACTGATAAGTGTATCACCTTCCGCAGTAATATGGAAACCATAGTAATGATCAGGTGCATTCTTAACTCTTGTGGAACGCCTCAGAGGTACAGATTCTTCTATCGGATCAACATGATTTTCCTCCTTAGGTTGATTGCTAGGGTTTGAGGTTCCTTCACCACTTGACTCTTGAATTTCTTCAAGGTCAATTTTCCTCCCACTATTTCCTTGGTTCATGAACTCTCTCTCGCGAAAGACTCCTCTCCTTGCTACAAAGACCACATCATCACTAAGTCTGTAGAAGAGGTAACCGAAGGATCTCTGTGGGTAGCCGATGAAAATACACCTCTCACTTCGAGGTTTGAGCTTATCGTGAGACTCACGCCTCACGAAACCCTCGCAACCCCAAATCTTGATGTGGTCTAGATTGGGATCTTTTTCGGTCCACATCTCATGAGGTGTTTTGAAAACCTTCTTTGTAGGGACTAGATTAAGGATATGGGCGGCAGTCTCTAAGGTAAACCCCCAGAATGAGGTTGGTAGTGAAGCTCGACTCATCATGGAACGAACCATATCAAACAAGGTTCGATTGCGCCTCTCAGCCACACCATTAAGCTGTGGTGTCCTTGGAGGTGTCAATTGTGAGATAATCCCACATTCCTTAAGATAGTCAAGGAACTCTGTACTAAGATACTCACCACCTCGATCGGATCGAAGCATCTTAATGTTCTTGCCCAACTGATTCTCCACTTCCTATTTGAACTCTTTGAATCTTTCAAAGGTCTCTGACTTATGCTTGATTAAGTAGACATATCCATATATACTAAAATAATCAGTAAAAGTCACATAGAAGCGGTTAGTATCTCTTGTGGCGATTCTGAAGGGTCCACACACATCAATATGTATGAGGTCCAACAAACCCTCACCCCTAGCACAAGTACCAGTGAAGGGTGACTTTGTCATTTTACCAAGCAAACGAGATTCAAAACTATCATCTGACTTTAGGTCGAATGACTCCAAGACTATATCCTTTTGGAGTTGCCCTATGCATTTCTTGCTTACATGTCCAAGACGACAATGCCATAATGATGCTTTATCCAAACTAATGGAAGAATCGATACACAATACATTATTTCCTAGGTTATCAACAACCGACATAGTTTCATATACACCATCACAAGGTAATGCTTTAAAATAAAAAAAAAACAATATTAAAGAAAGCATTAATACCACCATTATCATTATCAAATGAAAAGGTAAAACCTTGTTTGTACAAACCATGAAAGGAAATAATATTTCTTGCCATTTCAGACGAGTAACAACACTTATTCAAATCTAACACTAACCCACTACTTAAAAACAAAGAATAAACTCCAATCTTGGTGACAGGTGAAGCTTTCCTATTCCCCATCATCAAGTTTATCTTCCCATGCTCCACATTCTCACTTCTTCTTAGTCCATGCAAATCAGTACATATTTGAATACCACAACATGTATTAAGGACCCAAGAATTAGAATGGGGTTAATTATTAGACAATATAGTGTATGTACCTGCATGGTTGGGTTTCACTTTCCCATCCTTAACATCTTGTTGGTACTTTGGGCAGTTTCGCTTCCAATGCGACTTTTCATGGAAATAGAAGCATTCAGCCTCTTTAGGGTTAGCAGAAGGAGTGACGAAACCTATCTTGGTTCCACTTGAAGAGGAGCCACAAGGGTCTTACCCTTGGTACCCTTCGAAGGGCTCTTCCTCTTCTTTCCTTTGCCTTGCCAGATTTCCAAGACAGGAGCCACGGTAGGAGAAGGAGTGGTAACAACCGATTTATTCTTAAGACCACGTTCCGCAGTCTTCAAGAGTCCTTTAAGTTTGCTAAGTGTAACTTCCTCCTTGTTCATGTAGTATGTCATACAGAATTGATCATAACACGAAGGTAAGGAGTGCAAAATTATGTCAATTGCTAACTCCTCAGGGAAGTTCACATTCAGTTTCAGCAAACGGTCCACATACATTTGCATTTTCTGCATGTGGCCCTTGATGGGTTCACCATCCTTCATTCGGGTTGTTATCATGGAGGAGATAATTTCATACCGCTCTTGACGAGAACTCTGATGGTAGCGGTCCATCAAATCTTGGTGCATCTCAAAATGATAGTAGTCCTCATAAGACTTTTGGAGCTCGACTGTTATAGTGGCCAACATGATACATGCCACTTAAGTAGCATCTCTTTCATGTGTATGATATTCAGCGATCTCCTCAGGAGTAGCAGATGACTCAAGTTCCTTAAGCTCCTTGTTGAGGACATATTCCTTGTCCTCATACCGAGTGACCATCCTGATGTTCCCGATCCAATCCATAAAGTTGGATCCATCAAAGATGACTCTCCCACAAAGGTTCATGAGAGAGAAGTAATTGGTAGGGTTTGAGCCATAAGCAACATTGTTGGAAGACATCTGAAAAGAAGAAAGACAAGTTTAGATTAGATATAGAGGTAGTCCTTAATAAGACACCCAAATGTAATATTAAGGCTAGGACCCAGCACAATATTTTATAACTTAGAAGAGGGATGTCGTAATCCAAGCTATAAAATATTTGAAGGTAGGTGAATGACGATTCACCAATTTCCACCATGAAAAACAAAATAAATTATTAGGTTTTAATTGGTTTTGAAACTCCTAGATTCTTTGAGATTCATTGAACTTTTCAATGACATGTTTCAATCTTGAGTGTGCCCTTCAAGTTTTATGACTGGGATGCCAAGGATCACAAAACAAGGTGTGAAGTAACCATGCAAATTACTTGGTACCCTTAATATTTACCCCTCAATTGATGTGTTGGTTAACCACACGCGCTCCATCGATACTATGATAAATATTAAGTTACCATTTGCCTACCTTGTTAAGTCCAGGTTAGTGTGCCGGTTAACCACACACGCTCCACTAACGATTTATTCAAAGTGCAAAGTGTAATTTCATAGGTTAACACCTTATTCACATTTTCCTAAAGTAACTAAGATTGAGAATTTATAAAACATTTAGTTACTTTATATTCATCATACTTTTAATGAAGATTTAAAGTCCTTGTCTTACCCATTTGGCTAACGACCTTCCACCGATCAAGGAAGCGGTGGGTGAGAGTTGACACCCATTAAGCTGCCATTTTATAGGTAGCAACCTTGTACCCCTCCTTATAGACCGGCTTCGTGAATGAGGCCTACTAAAGGTAAAAACGACTTGTTCTTATACATATATAATAATTATTAAACTTATAATATTATAAAGTATAAGGGTTGAATTTTAACTTTTAAAATTCTAGGGGTTGGAACTAAAGTTTTTAATGTGACTTTACATGTTCCAAAACTTGAGGGCAAGTTTTGTAACTTTCAAAACTTTTCATCTTTCATAACTTATGAGTTAATGGTTTAATAAAATGAGAGACTTTTCATTTTATGTAACCTATGTGTTTCTTTAATGGAGTTTAAAAAGATGACTTTTGGTAATCCATAACTTGAGGACAAATTATGGATTCCAGTAAAACACATAATCATCAAGAAGTAAACTAACAAGCAAGTTACAAATAATTCCTATGATCTTCTAAACTCATAAGTTCATGAACATACATATCAACAATTTCAAGAATCATAAATTAACCATATAAAACTTGAAATTTTGATAATAGTTATTAAAAATGGATTAGCATAACCATTACAATTTTTATAACACCAAAACAGTTTAGGGTAATGTTTCTAGTCCATTTCCAGCATCACAACTCAAAAATCTGCATTCTGGGGCTCCTACTCATCGAGTGCACGAACCTACTCGGCGAGTAGGATGAATTTCTGCCAAGGACCGCCTATGACCGCCAAGCCCGAGTTTGACCGATTTTGACCAATTTCTGCCAAGCACCCTAATCGTAATCGGTTTGAGGCCGCCAAACGATTAATCGCCGATTAATCGGCCGCCAAGTCCGATTTTTGCAACACGACCTTTTGTTGATTGGATTCCTTGAGAACCTTTTGAGCCTAGCACCTCAAGTGTGATGCCTCAAATGTCTCACAGAACACGACAACACTTGGAATGACCTTGAAAGAAGTTCGCTAACACCTCAAAATCGGCTAGCCCTCTATCTTGTACAAGTAGTAGTTTTAGTAGTCTCGATTTTGCTAGACTAGGGGTCTTTATATAGTTGTGGCACAAGTAGGGTTACACCATGTAAGCCCTAATTGTCATGGCTTTCCATATTCCATGATCCATGGGTTTGTAACCTCCATGGATTATCTATGGAGCACCTTATGGGTTTTTACCCAATCCATACAAACCATGGATCATTAGCCCACTATACAATAATAGATGATTTACACAATCTACCCCGTATATTTAATTAGTCTCTTTTTTATCACTTAATTAATTCCAAATTAATTTTTTAATCAATACTAATTAAATAATATTGTTAATATATTAGAACTTATAATATATTAATAATCCTTAAGTGTCCTTTCTCTCATTTTAGTCAATCCAAATGTTGCAATGCCATGCAACCCAAATGGACCATGCTAATCGGGTCAAGTACATTCCAGAAATAGTTATGAACTTAGACACCTAATCCAACAAATATACTATGGGTCCAATCAACCACCGGGTTGGAATACTCCAGGCCCTCAACCATCGGGTTGGAATGCCAACATACTATGGGTCCAATCATCCTCGGGATGGAATACCCTAGGCCCTAAACCATCGGGTTGGAAGTCCCCGACCTGTTGGCTTACGCACAAAGTAGTGAAGCCTCAACCACCAACCAATCATGTGTACATAATCCATATAACCATACTGTTAACTAGCTAGCCAACAAATAAACAGATCTTACTGTTCACGAAGCATAGCATCATCATAACTATCAGGATACTGATATACCAGACCATCATAGCATAATATGTACAACATGATATTAATCCAAGGGCCGACATTGGTGCCTTCAACCCTCAAGTACAATGAGAAAACTCACCTCACAAACAACACTGACAGATAAGATCCAACTCTCAAATCTCGGGTCCTGACTTAAATTCCTACAATCACCATGTGACCATTTCCATCAAAACTCTGAAATACCCAAAATGCCCTCAAAAGTCAAACTTGGTCAACCATGGTCAAAGTCAAAGTCAATAATCAAGATCAACAGTCCATGTTGACCCAACTCGTCGAATGCACCTATCAACTCGTCGAGTTTCATTAGTACTCAGAAAGTCTTGAAAAATCCCAACCAACTCGCCAATTTGGCGGGAAAACTCACCGAGTTTTACCCTCTTACTCATTTAGTCCTTTATCATCAAGTCCAACGTTTCAAGATGTAGATCTAGCACCCAAGAGCTGG
This sequence comes from Lactuca sativa, assembly GCF_002870075.4. Classification (NCBI taxonomy): domain Eukaryota; kingdom Viridiplantae; phylum Streptophyta; class Magnoliopsida; order Asterales; family Asteraceae; genus Lactuca; species Lactuca sativa. The sequence goes on along the minus strand of NC_056630.2, from coordinate 85,445,953 downwards.
AAAGTCATGTAAAGTTGCCAACTTTGCGTTCATGCAATCCCCAAAGAGGCTTTAATTCTCAAGGAAAGCTTAATAAGGGATCTTAAGCATGAAAGAGGCATAGAACTCAATAAAGTTTGCAACTTTAAGCCAAAAGAGGCCACCAAACGTCCAAATCTAAAGTGATAACTCCATGAAATGCTCAACCCATGAACAATCCAAAAATGAGTCAAATATCACAATAAACTTCCAAGGAAGAGATCTAAGAAAACAAATGAACAAGTTTTCGACTTTTTACCACAAAAGAGTAGCTAAACTCAAGGAGATTCTCGATATATAGTTTTTCCCTTCAAACTAAGCACCACCAACTTCAATCTCTTTCAAAAACTAGCCAAAAGAAGCAAATTTTAAGCTCACACACTCAACTTGGGGTAAGATGCACGGATTCTAGGGTTTCTAGACAGAGGAGGCGATTAGAGAGGCCATCAATGGGAATTAAGGCCTTTAAATGGGGTGAACACCCTAAACATTAGGGTTTCATATTCAGCCACCAACTCGTCGAGTTTTCCTCTCCAACTAGTCGAGTTGGTCCAAAAAGATCTGCGGCCCAAAAACTTTCAACACGTCTAGTTGAGGCCATCAACTCGATGAGTTCCAAGGAAAATTTGTCTTTTTAATACAAATTCTCATACCTGGGAATCGGGATGTTACAAATATATAAGGAATGTTATAAAAAAAACTTCATTATAGTGGATGTATGGATTAGGTTTTAGTGTTGTAAAACTAGAATTATCTAAAGAGTCTTTTACGTTGTCAAAGGATAAAAGATGAGATTTAACATAAAGTTAACTTAATTATCCATGTGGGAATAAAAATGTTAGAGAAACGATGAGGGAATGACTAAGAGTGAAAATATTAGTTTATAAATTAGTCACGAGGAGGATCAAATGTGCAAAATGAAAATATTGAGGGGTTGTTATGTAATACTCCTATTTATATAAGCTCCTATCTCTTCCTTCCTTTCCCAATTCAAACAATCATAGATGAGAGATTTGAGTAGTGATGGTGGAGGTTTCTTAATTATTCATGGTGATTTGAAGCTCTTTTGGTTTCAAATTAAAGATTAAGGACATGTCTCCACATCTCCTTGTTTTTTAAGGTAGTTTTTTTCTTATAGGTTCCCTATTTCCAAGTTCTATTATTAAGTTTTTGATGTCAAATCTAATTTCATAGTGATTCTAGAGTTTTTAGTTGTTATATCATCTCTTAATCATCATCTTCCTCCATAGTTATTTGATTGAAGTTTGATGGAGATTTTTTGGTGTAATAACCCTAACCTTCATAAACTCTGTTTTGATGAATCATTTATGACTTTAATGTGTTTTTGTGACATCCCCAAATTCACGGTCCATTATCTTCTTTATTCTTAAGGGTCCACCCTAAGAATCATCTATTCTTCATTCATTCATTCCTAAGGACTTTCCTAAGGAATAGGCACGAAGTCCATCGCTGCCAGGGTTTATCCAACAGACACTAAGTCCATAGCTGTCGATATTATCTGTTAGGCACAATTGCCAATGTTATCCATTAGGCATTAAGTCCATAGCTGCCAACATTCATTCATAAGGCACTAAGTCAATAGTTGCCATGGTTTTTAGAGTACATTTGATGAACACGTTATTCACAAACACCTACAGGTTGCAAGACCACTAGCGTTCCACTGGACTGTTTAGAATAGTTTGTGGTTGTATTCTATACTCTGCTAGATTATATCATCGTTAAGGTCAAAGTTTCTCATCATCTTACACCTCTCATCATCTATATCACCTTTCATCCCTAATCTTCTACATCATCTTTCATCTACCCATCTTTACCCAATATATTTATAGGTATAAAATAGATATATTGTTTAAATCAAGTAAAACATGTATAAATTGTTCATCTAGCATAGATATCAGGAACACAGATAATAAGCACATATATCATGTATTAATATTAAATATTTCATATCAATGTGTAAGATGAAAGTAACTATGCACTCACTTGATAAAGTAACGACTCCAAATTTGGGCAGCGCTTCGCTTCTAACAATCGTATTTTCCTTTGACAAAACCTACTATTATTATCACTAAATTTTAGTCTAATATTTATTAAGTCTAATTATTAATCTAGATTCATCATTAACTCAAAGTCTACTTTCATGATCTATCAAATAAGAAACAAGCAGGTAGGGTCCGTTTAGTATACGAAGTATACTGTTTGGAAAGCCCACTTTAAACATCAATTAGTATAACAACTTTGAATCACTAATAAATATTGTTTATAGGTTCATAATAATGATAATTAACTTAAACATAAGGTATACTTATGAGGGGGTTTAGCGAGGAACCAGGCTCTGTGTGGGCAGAAATTCTAAGATAAAAGCTCTTCTTCTCAGGGCCTTCTTGAGCGTCGGGACTCGCTACTAACACTTAGGAAGTGCTAGGGAAAGGCTTAGAGGATTTGGGGGTGTTTGGGAGAGAATGGGTGAGAAAGGTGTGAAGAATAGAGTGATTTGTGCCTTCAATTTATAGGATGTCTGATGGATGAACTTTGGGCGTTCCCTAGCTGAAAGTTGGGAGTTCGATAGCCACATGTCACCATCTGGTGGCAAGGCGTGGGGATGAAGCAGTGGCTCAGATCGCGCCATGTGTCACTCACTGGTTACTTCAAAAACTAATTATCTTTCTAAAACTCGTAACTTTCGCATACGAGCTTCGTTTTTGAAGTTCTTTATATCCACGCATAGGTATCCACGGGATCTGCAACTTTCCTTTTGACCCCATCGGCTAATTCTTGACTGATTTTGAAATTTAACAGTCTGAGAAGATTACACTGATAGCGACCGTGTAAAATTCATAACTTCTACATACAGACTCTGTTTTCAACTGTCTTTATATCGTTGAGCTCATATTAATGAGATATTCAATTCTCATTTAGGTTTTTTTGGCTAAAAATCGAAAGATCTAAAATATGCTAAATCTTAGAAAAATCATAACGTCCTCAAACGAAGTCAGATTTGGACGTTCTTTTTGTGTACGTTCTCGGTTTAACATATAGTAATACTTTCGTTTAGATTGCTAAGGCTAACAAGTATCTTATCAAAAATTCACTTTTTATGACATGCGGTGTCGTGTTGGTTTTGTCGCAAAACGTCGACGGGTCATAACTTCTTCATTATAAGTCGGTTTTCAACGTTATTTATATGTACGAAATCCTTGTGACATATAATATAACTTTGGTTAAGATTATTTATGCTAAATAATCTTCTATCAAAAAGTCATTTTTAACACTTATTATCTCTAAATTGACTAGCCCGAATCTGCAGGCGTTACAATTATCTCCCCCTTAGGATGATTACGTCCCGGAATCATCAACGAAACGGGGATTGTATAATGACTCCATAAGTTATCTTTTCATCCTAGGTAATAATTGTAACTCTTATGTCCTTTCAAATGAGTATCTAACTCTTGGATTTCTTGACTGCTGACGGTGCTCAATCTTGCACCTGCTCTTCATACTATGTTTGTCTTCAATCGTAACCTTCGAGTTACAAACTCGATCCGTATTGGAGACTCCTGTTCCTTCTCAAACAAACTTAAGATAAGTTTTTTACTTCAATTATCATAACAGACCGATGGGTCATGTCCTAATGACCTCCCATCGTATGATGCAATGCTTAGACTCAGGTTTTTTAGAGTCAAATTCTAGAATGGAAGACACATTCCTTCATGTTCTAATGTGATATAATCACATTCTAGCATTTAGCACTTCTAGCTACTAGCTTCTTACTTTAATGATGATCGTGATACTTCTATTGATCGCCTCGATTATCTTTCACTTCAATCTTCTGGAGTAAGTCAGATGCTACATCGAACTTGGTTCTCTGAACCACTTACTCATCTTTGTCGGATTCGATTTGATATGATTATTAGGGTTGGAATAATAATCATCTTCTTATTCATTACCGAAACGATGGTAATGACAGACATGAACAAAACATAATCAATTATTAGTGCTTTAGTAACCTTGTGACCTTCCCTAATCCAAGTGCGAGTCATGTGCTTCCAGTAGTATAGGCCTCTACTACCATTCACAACTACTCATATTCGTCCCAAGTATTGTCTCGCAGTTCTCTAAGTCACCATACAAGAATTTAACATAGTCATTTAACACATCAGATAACATAACAAAGGTTTATATTATTTATTGAAACGATTACATAGACGTTCAAGTTCACCCCACACTAGGCCTCTTATAATAGGCTACACCACATGATACTATCTACATGGATACTTTATATCTTGATCTTTGGATATATAGATCCTTACTTTTAATCCCTCACATCCTCATCTACTTCATTAAGGATCATTTGGAATGCTCTTGCCTTTACCTTCGGCGATGCATTTGGTCTTACTGCTTCATTTTTCTTTGGGTAATCTTTTGACATATGCTCCTTGTCTCCACATCCGGAGCATACCTTATCATTAAACGTACAATCCTTGGAATAATGACCGATCCTCCCACACTTATAACAAGTCACTTCTCCATCACATCTCCCATAATGTATCTTCTTGCACTTTTCACAAAACTTGGCTCCATAGTTTTGGTCATTCATGTTAGACTTCGAGAATTTTCCTTTCTTATTAGATCTTAAGGATCCCTCAATCTTTATCTTTTCTCCTAACTTATCCTTTTCCAGACCCTTTTCTCTTATCCGAGTCTCTACATTCTTAGCTGCCCAAATGGCGGTTTTCAAGGTGGTTGCTTGTTTGACCATTGGACCGAAGTCTACTGGTAATCCATTAGAAAATTTGTTGACCTTAGAGAGTTTAGTTGAAACCAAATAAGGAACAAGCTTCATTTTCTTCGTAAAACTTGCAGCGTACTCGATGACACTCATCCTTCCCTTCTTCAGATCTTGGAACTCGTTGTTGATCTTCATAAGATCCCGCTCAGAGCAGTACTGGACTTTTAGTTGCACCAAAAAGTCTTCCCAAGACATCTTGCTAGTTTCTCCCTTGGGCATGGTATCATCTAGTAGCTTCCACCAACTTAATACCCCAGTGTTCAACAGTGTATCCGCGAGAGTAGTCTTCTGTTTGTTGCTACAGTCGCAACTTTCAAACATCATCTCCATCTCGGAGATCCAATCCATGACTTCCACCGGTGTTGGGCTTCTAAAAAGACTTGGTGGTTTGGATGCCATGAAATCCTTGTACTTACATCCACGTCCATCATTTCCTCCATTGGGTTGGTTTCTTCTAACCACTCTTGGCTCAGCTTGACTCACTGTACGACTATAATTTCCCTTCTCCGATAGTTCTTCATTCAGTTCGGGCTGCAAAACAAGAACAGTAGGTTCATCCCTATTATTAAGCAACATTTTTCTAATTTCCTCCCTTTGTTCATCCATCATTACCTGAATCATTTCTTGGACTCCTACCATCGTGATTGTCTCAGGTGCAGCTGCTACCTCTGGTGCACGCTCAATCACTCGTGACTCAGGCTGATGATTATCGTTTCCCAATTCGCTTCGAGTTCTCACCATTTCGATCTATACATTGTAGCAGATGTTCAATGTACATCGACGAGAATTAAGATAGGGAAAGCTTTATTTACAACATACATATAAATCTCCTTATCACTCTGAAAAGTTATATGTTACTTCTAATACCGTAATTAAATGTTTAGAAATCTGAGCACATAAAATTTCCAGATTCGGTCAGCGATAGGCCATAGATATGATCAAACGATAGCATCATAAAAGCATATAAGTCATTTTATAGCATAAATTATTTAGCATATAAAAGCAAGTTAGGCATCTTCCCTAAATAAGCTAGTGCTCGTGTCTAATCAGGTATACATCCTAAATATAGCAGATACTCATCTCACAATCATCGCTTAGCATTCTAAGTTTAAGTCAAGAAATTTCCTACAAATTCCTAGTTTGCTTAAACTAATGTTCTGATACCAACTGTGACGTCCCCAAATTCACGGTCATTTTAAAAAAATTATTTATGCTTATTTTAAAATCAAAGTATCCTTTTTTAAAATAGTATTGCAGAATTTGATCCCATAAAACATGCTAAAGATGTTATCAACACATTTCCGAAGAAATGTATTTTATTTATATTAAAACATTGGGATGTCATCGTCAATACATAAACATAAGCACAAACAAACCTTGCATTCATTTATACTAATAAATTACATCTCCTTTAATCTCTCAGTGTAATATTGTGATATATCTTCGCATCGATACTTGTGATACAAATAAACTGAGTGGGTCAGGTTGGGAAACCTAGTGAGTACACCGGGTTTTCAACCCACAATAATATAGTTAATTTGTTTCTTCACATACTTCAAGTCAAAAAATTAACCCGATTACCCATCCCCATTATCTTTTTTACTCTTAAGGATCCACCCTAAGAATCATTTATTCTTCATTCATTCATTCCTAAGGATTACCCTAAGGAATAGGCACAAAGTCCATCGCTGCCAAGGTTTATCCAACAGTCACTAAGTCTATAGTTGTCGATATTATTTGTTAGGCACAACTGCCAATGCTATCCATTAGGAACTGAGTCCATAGCTGCCAACGTCATTCATAAGGCACTAAGTCCAAAGTTGTCAGGGTTTTAGAGTACATCCGATGAACACATCGTTCACAAACACATATAGGTTGCGAGCCTGCTAGCGTTCCACCGGACTGTCTAGAATAGTTCGTGGTTGTATTCTATACTCTGCTAGATGACATCATCGTTAAGGTCAAGGATTCTTATGATCGTACACCTCTCATCATCTATTGTTGGAATAGTGTCTAAGGCTGCAACTATAGTTGGCAAGTATTTGACCCGATTGTGCATGGTCCTTTTGGGGTGCCTTCACCATAGCAACTCGACAGGATGATTTATAATGAGAGAAGAAATATTATTAATATATTATGAGAATAATATAAGGAATAATAATATTGTTATTTGATTAATATAGGTCATAAATTAATTAGGAATTAATTTGGTGACTTAAAGTGATTAATTGAATAAAGGGGCATAAACTGTCAATTGTATGATAGTTGTACTTTGGGCTATAATTCCTTATGTATAAGGGAGTGGACGATTTTAGGGTTAGGAAAGGCCTAGAAATCGTCCAAGGCTTATCATAAAGGAGATTGGATTGCTTAGGGCCTAAGTTATCCAATTAGGGTTTAAGGGTGAAACCCTAGGAGGCTCACTAATATAAATAGACCCTTAAGGCTAAGAAAATCGGCATCCTTGTGATTGAAGAAACCCTGGCCGACTTTTCTTACCCTCCTCTCTCTCTCTTTCTAATCATCCTCTTGCTAAGTTGGTGTTTGTAACATTTGTGACTCTAAGCTTCAAGGACAAGAAGATTCAAGCAAGCAATTCAAGGTAATCTTTCAGATCTGATTTCATGTGTTATGATGTGAATGTTTTCATTAGATCTATCAATCAAAGTCTTGGATACATTGCATGTTCAATTAGAGAAACCTAGATCCAAGCATTAGGGTTTGTATGTGCACATAGGAATGTTCTTATGGCTCAAACCCATCAGTGGTATCAGAGACTTGATTGGTTTCTAATGAATTGATGCATTGGTTGCTTGATTGTTGATTGCCAAAATCGTTTTTGTCCTTTTGCCTGATGAACTCGGCGAGTACCATAGTGTACTCAGCGAGTACATTGTGGTACTCAACGAGTTCGAGCGTCAGAAGGAGCTAGTTTCGGGATTTCTTGTTGTTTATCTTATGGAAACTTGCCTTTATCTTAATGGGTCAATATAAATCCGATTTTAACATATATTTGAGTATATCCTTGACCTAATTAAAGATATATATCAATTAATTGAATAATAATTTCCTTATGTGATAATTGATTGATTATTTTAATTGAATTGGTAAATTGTTTTGCAAGAAACATTTAAATAAATCAAATATAGATAATTATGAGATTAAATGGTTAATTTGAATTATTTGTTATTTGATCCCTTATGTTTTGAAAAGTTTAAAACTTTTTCTCAAGTTTTGAAATTTATGTTTTGTGATTAAAAGTTTAATTTAGACAATTTAAATTTCAAACCCTGGAATTTTACAAGTTTTAAAATTCAACCATATACTCTATATGATTACAAGCTTAATATATATATATATATATATATATATATATATATATATATATATATATATATATGTATAATTAAATGCTAGTCTTACCGTTAGTAGGCCTCATTCACGAAGCCGATCTATAAGGTGGGTATAAGGTTACTGCCTATAAAATGGCGCTTAATGGGTGTACACCCACACCCACCGCTTGCTTGATCGGTGGAGGGTCATTAGTCGAATGGGTAGGATAGGGCAACCTCATCTCCTCATTAGAAGTATAATATTGAAATACAAAGTAACTACATGTTTTTCAAATTCCCAATCCTAGTTACTTTAGGAAAAGTGAATTGATGCAATCCCATGAAATTACACTTTGCACCCTTGCTAAGAAGTTAGTGGAGCGTGTGTGGTTTACCGGCACACTAATTGATTCTAAGCTAAGGTGGAAAAGGGTGATTCATTGTTTATCATAGTTCGGTGGAGCGTGTGTGGTTTACCGGCACATCGAATAGGTGATTGTTACAATGAAGGCACCGTGTAGATTTGCATGGTTATTCACACCCACTTTGTGATCCTCGGTATCCCAGTCACAAACGAGAGGGGCATATCGAGATTTAAACATGTCATTGAAAAGTTCAATGAATCTCATCGAAATATAGGAATTCTCAATACACTTAGAACTTAAGGTTATGTTTTCATGGTGGAGAATTAGTGAATCGTCATTCACTTACCTTCAAATTGTTTGCATTTTGGATTACGGCATCCCTTTTTTAATATGTAAATATTGTTGTTGGATCCCAACCCTAATTTTTCATATTGGGTGATAATTAGGGATTTAAATTCTAATCAATCTTTGTCCTTTCTATTTTGTAGATGTCGAACGCGAACAACGTTGCTGCTAGTTCATTCACATTGATGAGCCTTTGCCAAAAGGTGACTTTTGATGGAACGAACTTTAGCGAATGGATAAGATACATTCGCACGATTGCTCGCTACGAGGACAAGGAGTATGTCCTTGACGAGAAGCTCGAGAAAATCAATCTAGAAATAGCTACTCCGGCTGAAATGACTGCTTTTGAGACTCATGAACGTGATGCGACGAAGGTTCATTGCATCATGATAGCCACAATGAACGCCGAATTCCAAAAGTCCTATGAGGACATGTACCCGTATGAGATGCATCAAGACTTATTGGAGAGATACCATCAAAATGCGAGGCAGGAACGTTACGAGATCTTCACTAACATAATCTCCGCTAAAATGGGACATGGAGAATCTCTGTGACATCCCCAAAATCACGGCCAGAAAAGACCGATTTTGTTTATGCTTTATGAAAATCAGAGTACTTCGTTTTATAAAAAGGTTGCGGAATGTGTTCCCAGAAAAACATGGTAAATACGTTATTAAAACATTTTCGAGGAAACGTATTTATTTCATTTTAAAACGTTTGGGATGTCATCGTTAATACCGAAACATAAGCATAAACAGAACTTACAATGATTTACACTAGTGATCTACATCTCTTTAAATCTCTCAGTGTAATGTCACTTCACTTCGTCACCTGTGATATACATAAACTGAGTGGGTCAGGTTGGGAAACCTGGTGAGTACATAGGGTTTTCAACCCACAATAATATAATTATTATGTTCAATCAAACAATCAACCCAATTACTCATCCCCATTATCTTCTTTACTCTTTAAGGATTTAACCTAAGAGTCATCTATCCTGCATTCGTTTATTCCGAAGTCCCTTACTTCTAGGGTTATGGGACTGGCACTAAATCCATAGCTGCCAATGTTCGTTCATAAAGCACTAATTCCATAGCTGCTATAGTCTATTCATCGGGTACTAAATCCATAGCTACCAGTCTTTATCTAATAGGTACTAATTCCATAGCTACCAATGTTCAACAGGTACTAAATCCTTAGCTACCAGCGTCTAACTAATAGGTACTAAGTCCATAGCTACCAATTCCCAACAGGTACTAAATCCATAGCTACCAACGTCTAAAAGGTACTAAGTCCATAGCTATCGGTGTTTGTCCCATAGGCACTAAGTCTATAGCTGCCAATGTATACTCAAGTTATCTTCTATCTCTCATCATTCATCTACCCATCTCATACCCAACATTTTCGTATATATAAGATACGTATACAGTTTAAGTCCTTTAAAACATGTATAAAACGTTCAACCAGCATAGACAGCAAGTATTCAGATAATATGCACACATAGCACGTAGTTTATATAAAATATTTCATATCTATGTGTAAGATGAAAGAGACTATGCACTCACTTGAAAGGTGGTGAGTCGGCACTCGGACAGCACTTCGTTACTCTTAAAACAATTATCCCTTGACGAAACCTAGTATCATTACCACTAGAGTTTAGTCTAACGCTTGACGAGACTAATTTAATAGTCTAGCTATTATTACTATTATATAAGCGTTAAATAACACTCAATATAACTCATAATAATAGCCTAAATAATTATTTTAAGGTCCTAACAATGTTACTATAATTAAATAAAATCTATATTAAATATACTATAGGCGTAGCTCACTTACAGCGGGTTTTTATTAAAAACCGGGTTTCGCTGGAGCAGCGTTTCCGAGCCGAAAGCTTTTCTTCTCGGAGCCGTCGGGCGCTCCGGGGCTCTCTTCTCGTGCTAGGGAGGTTCCGTAGACTTGGGAGGGGTTTAGGGAGGCTAGAGAGAAGTTAGAGAGAGAAACAAAGGCTTATGGTGTGAAGAAAATATGAGGAGTTCACCCTTGTATTTATAGGAAGTGTATAGTAAAGTAGTCTCCAAGCTTCGTCCGTAACTTTTGCATACGAGCTCCGTTTTTGTCTGTCTTTTTACTGTTGAGTTCCTATTAATGAGATCTTCAACTTTCATTTAGACCTCTTTGGCTAATTCTCATTCTATCTCATATTTACAAAACTGTATCAAATTCGCCGCGCTCGAAAAGTAGGGACTAAGCTTCGTCCATAACTTTCGCATACCAGCTCCATTTTTGTCTGTCTTTTTACTGTTGAGTTCCTATTAATGAGATCTTCAACTTTCATTTAGACCTCGTTGGCTAATTCTCATTCTATCTCGTATTTACAAAACTGTATCAAATTCGCCGCGCTCGAAAAGTAGGGACTAAGCTTCGTCCATAACTTTTGCATACGAGCTCTATTATCGACGTTCTTTATATCCACGCGTTGGTATTTACGAGTACTATAACTTTCATTTAGATCCCGTTGGCTAAAAATCGACCAATCTAAAATTCAGATTTCGGGCTGTGCACTGCTATGCTAAATCTTTAGAAAAATCATAACTTCCTCATACGAAGTCAGATTTGGGCGTTCTTTTTATCGATTTTCTTAGTTTAACATATTCTACGACTTTCTTTTAGATCGCTAAGGCTAAATCTCGCTCTATCGTAAATTCACTATTTACGCTTCCCGGTATCGTGCCGGTTCCGTCGCGAAACTTCAACGGGTCATAACTTCTTCGTTATAACTCGGTTTTCGGCGTTCTTTATATGTACGAAAACCTTGTAACATACTATACAACTTGGTTAAGATTATTTATTCTAAATAATCTTTTGTCGAAAAGTCGTTTTCGACCCCTATTGCCTCTAAATTGACTAGCCCAGATTTGCGGGCGTTACAATTATCTCCCCCTTAGGATGATTACGTCCCGGAATCATCAACGAAACATGGTCGTATAATGACTCCATATGTCGTCTCTTCATCCTAGGTAATAATTATAACTTCTACATTCCTTCAAGTCTATCTCTCAGACTTATTGACTGTATGTAGTACTCGATCGTGCACCTGCTCTCTTCCTCAGGCTAGACTCTAAATTATGATCTTCAAGTCAAAATCTCGATCCTTACTGGATACGAATTTGAGATGACTTCTTTTATTACTACTATGGATCGATGTGTCATATTCTAATGACCTATCATCGTATGTTGCAACACTTAGACTTAGGTCTCTTAGAGTTAAATTCTAAAACAGACTATGCCTTCCTTCATGTTCTAATGTGATATAATCACACTTTAAAATTAGGCATTTCTAGCCACCAACTTCTTTAACAACGAGTGCGATACTTCTATTGATCGCTTTGATTTCAACCGTTTGGTTTAAGTCGGACGCTACATCAAACTTGGTTCTCTGAACCACACAACATACTCATCGTAGTCGGACTCGATTCGATATGACCACTAGGGTCGGAATATCAACAATCTTCTTAGTCATTACCGAAACGATGGTAACAACACACTTGAATAAAACGAAATCAATTACTAGCTTCTTGGTAACCTTGTGACTTTCCCTGATCCAAGTGTGAGTCCTGTGCATCCGGTAGTATAGGCCTCTACTACCATTCACACCTACTCATACTCGTCCCAAGTATTGTCTCGCAGTTTCCCAAGTCACCATGCAGCGAATCAACTTAACACATCAGATAACGAAACAAAGGTTTTATATTATTTCTTGAAATGATTACATAGGTGTTCAAGTTCACCCTAGGCTATGCCTCTAATAGGCTACATCATACAATACTATGGCTACTGCATAACTTGATCTTCGGATATGAAGTCCTCATCCTTGATTCCTCACACGGTTTTCTGCTTCGTCGAGGATCATGTGAAATGCCCTTGGTTTCGGCGGTGCATTTGGTCTTGCAGCTTCGTTTTTCTTTGGACAGTTCTTTGAAATATGCCCATCATTTCCACATTCGTAGCACTTCTTGTTTTTGAATGTACAATCTCTGGAATAGTGACCGGTCCTACCACACTTATAGCACGTCACTTCACCATCGCATCTTCCGAAGTGTTTCTTCTTGCACTTCTCACACCACTTGGCTTCATTCCTTCGGTCGTCCAGGTTAGACTTCGATAACTTTCCCTTATTATCAGGTCTTGAGGATCCTTCCGACTTCCTCTTCTCACCAACTTCAACTTTCTCCAAACCCTTTTCCCTTATTTGGGTCTCAACATTCTTGGCTGCCCAGATGGCGGCTTTCAAAGTGGTTGCTTGTTTGACCATTGGACCAAAGTCTGCTGGTAATCCATGGGCAAACTTATTGACCTTGGAGAGTTCAGTTGGAACTAGATAAGGAACAAGCTTCATTTTCTCCGTAAAACTTGCAGCATACTCGATGACACTCATCTTTCCCTTCTTTAGATTCTGAAACTCGTTGTTGATTTCCAGAAGATCCTGTTCAGAGCAGTACTGCATTTTTAGCTGCACCAGAAAATCCTCCCATGACATCTTGTTCGCTTCTCCTTTGGGCATCGAATCAGCTAGTAGCTTCCACCAGCTTAGTACTCCAGATTTCAACAGAGGAACCGCGAGAGCGGTCTTTTGCCTGTTGCTACACTCACAACTCTCAAACATCGTCTCCATCTCGGAGATCCAGTTTATGACTTCCACCGGCGTCGGGCTTCCAGATAGACTCGGTGGTTTGGACGCCATGAAATCCTTGTATTTGCATCCACGTCCATCATTTCCTCCATCCTGGTGGTTTTGCTTAACCATTGGTGGGTTGGCTTGACCAACAGTCCCACTGTAGTTTCCCTCCTCAGTCTGCCCCTCGTTCAACTTGGGCCGTTCGATCTGAATGGTCGCTTCCTCTCGATTTTGCTGGAGCAAACGCCTGGTTTCCTCCATTTGACGATCCAACATCGCTTGGATCATCGCTTGCACTCCGGCCATTGTGACTGGCTCAGCAGTGGCTTCCATCACCGGTATTTGCTCAATCACTGGGGGTTGGTTTCTGTTCCCATTTGCATTTACGTTTCCACTACGGGTTCTTACCATCTTGATCTATACACCTAATGAGGTGAATCTAGACCTTTACTTAGGATTGACGTTTAAATCATCCTTATCACTCCGAAACGTTTACATGCTAGTTCTAATATCGTAGTCGTGCGTTTAGAATCCTAAACACATAAGGTTTCCAGATCCGGTCGGCAACAGACCATAGATCCGATCAAACTATAGCATAACAAATCATTTAGCACATAAAAGCAATTTAGGCATCATTCCTAAAATAAGCTAGTGCTCACACCTCACAATCATCGCTTAGCATTCTAAGTTTAAGTCTAGAAATAAATCCATATTCCTAGTTCGCTTAAACTAATGCTCTGATACCAACTGTGACATCCCCAAAATCACGGCCAGAAAAGACCGATTTTGTTTATGCTTTATGAAAATCAGAGTACTTCGTTTTATAAAAAGGTTGCGGAATGTGTTCCCAGAAAAACATGGTAAATACGTTATTAAAACATTTTCGAGGAAACGTATTTATTTCATTTTAAAACGTTTGGGATGTCATCGTTAATACCGAAACATAAGCATAAACAGAACTTACAATGATTTACACTAGTGATCTACATCTCTTTAAATCTCTCAGTGTAATGTCACTTCACTTCGTCACCTGTGATATACATAAACTGAGTGGGTCAGGTTGGGAAACCTGGTGAGTACATAGGGTTTTCAACCCACAATAATATAATTATTATGTTCAATCAAACAATCAACCCAATTACTCATCCCCATTATCTTCTTTACTCTTTAAGGATTTAACCTAAGAGTCATCTATCCTGCATTCGTTTATTCCGAAGTCCCTTACTTCTAGGGTTATGGGACTGGCACTAAATCCATAGCTGCCAATGTTCGTTCATAAAGCACTAATTCCATAGCTGCTATAGTCTATTCATCGGGTACTAAATCCATAGCTACCAGTCTTTATCTAATAGGTACTAATTCCATAGCTACCAATGTTCAACAGGTACTAAATCCTTAGCTACCAGCGTCTAACTAATAGGTACTAAGTCCATAGCTACCAATTCCCAACAGGTACTAAATCCATAGCTACCAACGTCTAAAAGGTACTAAGTCCATAGCTATCGGTGTTTGTCCCATAGGCACTAAGTCTATAGCTGCCAATGTATACTCAAGTTATCTTCTATCTCTCATCATTCATCTACCCATCTCATACCCAACATTTTCGTATATATAAGATACGTATACAGTTTAAGTCCTTTAAAACATGTATAAAACGTTCAACCAGCATAGACAGCAAGTATTCAGATAATATGCACACATAGCACGTAGTTTATATAAAATATTTCATATCTATGTGTAAGATGAAAGGGACTATGCACTCACTTGAAAGGTGGTGAGTCGGCACTCGGACAGCACTTCGTTACTCTTAAAACAATTATCCCTTGACGAAACCTAGTATCATTACCACTAGAGTTTAGTCTAACGCTTGACGAGACTAATTTAATAGTCTAGCTATTATTACTATTATATAAGCGTTAAATAACACTCAATATAACTCATAATAATAGCCTAAATAATTATTTTAAGGTCCTAACAATGTTACTATAATTAAATAAAATCTATATTAAATATACTATAGGCGTAGCTCACTTACAGCGGGTTTTTATTAAAAACCGGGTTTCGCTGGAGCAGCGTTTCCGAGCCGAAAGCTTTTCTTCTCGGAGCCGTCGGGCGCTCCGGGGCTCTCTTCTCGTGCTAGGGAGGTTCCGTAGACTTGGGAGGGGTTTAGGGAGGCTAGAGAGAAGTTAGAGAGAGAAACAAAGGCTTATGGTGTGAAGAAAATATGAGGAGTTCACCCTTGTATTTATAGGAAGTGTATAGTAAAGTAGTCTCCAAGCTTCGTCCGTAACTTTTGCATACGAGCTCCGTTTTTGTCTGTCTTTTTACTGTTGAGTTCCTATTAATGAGATCTTCAACTTTCATTTAGACCTCGTTGGCTAATTCTCATTCTATCTCATATTTACAAAACTGTATCAAATTCGCCGCGCTCGAAAAGTAGGGACTAAGCTTCGTCCATAACTTTCGCATACCAGCTCCATTTTTGTCTGTCTTTTTACTGTTGAGTTCCTATTAATGAGATCTTCAACTTTCATTTAGACCTCGTTGGCTAATTCTCATTCTATCTCGTATTTACAAAACTGTATCAAATTCGCCGCGCTCGAAAAGTAGGGACTAAGCTTCGTCCATAACTTTTGCATACGAGCTCTATTATCGACGTTCTTTATATCCACGCGTTGGTATTTACGAGTACTATAACTTTCATTTAGATCCCGTCGGCTAAAAATCGACCGATCTAAAATTCAGATTTCGGGCTGTGCACTGCTATGCTAAATCTTTAGAAAAATCATAACTTCCTCATTCGAAGTCAGATTTGGGCGTTCTTTTTATCGATTTTCTTAGTTTAACATATTCTACGACTTTTGTTTAGATCGCTAAGTCTAAATCTCGCTCTATCGTAAATTCACTATTTACGCTTCCCGGTATCGTGCCGGTTCCGTCGCGAAACTTCAACGGGTCATAACTTCTTCGCTATAACTCGGTTTTCGGCGTTCTTTATATGTACGAAAACCTTGTAACATACTATACAACTTGGTTAAGATTATTTATTCTAAATAATCTTCTGTCGAAAAGTCGTTTTCGACCCCTATTGCCTCTAAATTGACTAGCCCGGATTTGCGGGCGTTACAATCTCTAACCGTGCACTTGCGAAAGATGCAAAGGTATGTTGATCGTCTTTGCAAGTTGAATGTCGACTTTGGGGAAGATTTGGCTATCGACATGGTGCTTAATTCCTTGCCTCAGTGTTACAATCAATTTAGGATGACCTACCACATGAACAAGGAAGAGGTCACCCTAAGTAAGCTCCAAGGTCTCCTAAGGGTTGCTGAGAGCAACCTCAAGGACAAGTATGTTGCACCAACTCCCAATCCACCCACTGCTCCTGTTTTGGCAATTGGGCAAGGAAGGGGTAAGAAGAGGAAGGCTCCGTATAAGAGCCACCGCAAGGGAAAGTCCCGAGATGGTTCCTCCTCTAGTGGGACCAAATTTGATACTGCTAAGCCCAAACCTAACCCAAAGGAGGCAGAGTGCCACCATTGCCACAAAATAGGGCATTGGAAGAGAAACTGCCTAGAATACCTGCAAGCTATCAGGGAAGGAAAGATCAAGCCGTCTTTCACAGGTATTTACACAATTAAATCTAATGATTCATCTCATGCTATTTCTTGGGTCCTAGATACCGGGTGTGGTTACCACATTTGTTCTGAATTGCAGGGACTAAGAAGAAATAAGGATGTGGAACGTGGAAGAATAAATCTAATCATGGGGAACAGAAGATCGTCGCCTGTGACCAAGATTGGAGTGTATTCTCTAGTGCTTAGTAATGGATTATGTTTAGATTTGAATAATTGTTGCTACTCGCCAGAAATGGCAAGAAACATCATTTCGTTTCATGGTTTGTTTAGACAAGGGTTTAGATTTTCTTTTAATAATGAGAATGGTTCAACTTATGCTTATCTAAATGGTGTCTTATATTTTGAAGCAATGCCATGTAATGGAATTTATGAAACTGTTATGATTGTAGATAACCTAGGAAATGATGTTTTGTGCATGGATTCTTCCAATAGTATGGATAGAGCATCCTTGTGGCATTATCGTCTTGGACATGTCAACAAGAAGCGCATAGCCCAACTCCAAAAGGATGGAGTGTTGGAGTCATTCGACCTTAGGGAAGATGACACATGCGAATCTTGTTTACTTGGAAAGATGACCAAGTCACCCTTCACTAGCACAGGTGAAAGGGGTGAGGGTTTATTGGACCTCATACATACCGATGTATGTGGACCCTTTAGATCAACCACAAATGATGGGAACCGCTTTTATGTGACTTTTACCGATGACTATAGTAGATATGGGTATATTTACTTAATCAAGCAAAAGTCAGAAACATTTGAAAATTTCAAAGAATTCAAAAATGAAGTGGAGAATCAATTGGGCAGGAAAATCAAGATGCTTCGATCCGATCGAGGAGGAGAGTACATAAGTCTTGAATTCCACGACTATCTCAAAGAATGTGGAATAGTTTCGCAATTAACGCCACCTAGGACACCGTAGTTGAATGGTGCGGCAGAAAGGCGTAATCGAACCTTGTTAGACATGGTTCATTCTATGATGATTCGTGCTTCACTACCTATCTCATTCTGGGGGTATGCATTAGAGACTGCCGCCCATATCCTTAACCGAGTCCCTACTAAGAAGGTTGCCAAAACACCTCACGAGATGTGGACAGGGAAAGCTCCCTCGTTAGCACATATCAAGGTTTGGGGTTGCGAGGCTTTCGTAAGACGAGATACTCATGACAAGCTCGAACCTCGTAGTGAGCGATGTATTTTCATCGGCTACCCGTAGAAATCCTTTGCATATGTCTTCAATAGACCGAATGACAATGTTGTCTTCGTTGCAAGGAGAGGAGTTTTCCGAGAGCGAGAACTCATAAGCCAATGAGACAGTGGGAGGAAAATCGAGCTTGAAGAGATTCAAGAATCGATTGATGAAGGAACCTCAACCGCTGGCACTCAACCCGAGGAGGAAACTCCGGTTGAACCAATTGACGAGTCCTTACCTCTTAGACGTTCCGAAAGAGTTAGAGTTCAACCCCAGTTTTATGGTTTTCATATTACTACCGAAGGGGACACGTATATTATTGATGGTACACTAATAAATATAGATGAACCTAATAGCTATAAGGAAGCCATGGCAGGCCCGGAGTCTGCAAAATGGAAGGAGGCAATGGACAGCGAGATCCAATCCATGTATGACAACCAAGTTTAGAATTTGGTTGATAATGTGCCCGGACGTAAGACCGTTGGGTGCAAATGGATCTTCAAGAAGAAGACCGACGTGGATGGAAACGTACACACAAATAAGGCGCGATTGGTTGCGAAGGGCTTTACTCAAACTCTCGGAGTTGACTATGATGAGACCTTCTCACCGGTTGCGAAAATAAAGTCTATTAGAGTGATGCTAGCTATTTCCGCATTTCATGATTATGAGATTTGGCAAATGGATGTCAAGACCACTTTCCTTAATGGGAAGTTGGCTGAGGATGTTTACATGGCTCAGCCAGAGGGTTTTGTGATGGGTTTTGGTCATAAGACATCCTATGTGCTCATACAAACCCTAATGCTTGGATCTAGGTTTCTCTATTGTACATGCTTTGAATCCAAGACTATAAACCCTAATTCTAGCATTCAACTAATCATATTAACATGAGAATAGGTTTATAATGCTACCTTGATTGTTATGTAGCAATAACAATCCCAAATCTCCTTGTATTGACTTTGGAAGGCTTAGAGTCACAAGTGTCACTCCTCTAATGGCTTACAAACACCAAGAGCAAATGGAGAAGGTATAAAGAGAGAGGAGAGGTATTGAATTCGTCTTTTGATTCTCTAGGGATCAAGTACACGAAATCCTAAGGCCTTAGGGGTCTTTATATAGGGTTGGGATTAGGGTTTCAGTCCTTATCCTTATCTAGTTACTTGCCCATCAAGCAACCATAAGATAAGCCTTGAAAATCCCTATCTCTTGGACCTTGGACGATTTCAAGGATATCCTTATCCTTGAATCCGTCCATCCTTTAACAAGGATAACCATTGCCCTATTTTGCAACTATCACATAATTACAATTCAGCCCCTCTAGTTTAATTAATTACATTTGATCACAAAATTAATTCTTAATTAATTATTGACCAATATTAATTAAACAAATATGATTTCTCCTTTAATATATTATTCTTATAACATATTAATAAATCATAATAACCTCTCTCTCTCTATTTATTTCTCCAATCAAGTTGCTTTGGTGAAGGCAACCCAAAAGGACCATGCACCATCGGGTCAAGCACATACCAAAATAGTTATGGACTTAGACACTAATCCAACATTTTGTTGATCCGAAGCATCCAAATAGAGTGTGTAAGCTTGAGAAGTCCATTTATGGACTTAAGCAAGCGTCTCGCAGATGGAATCTTTGCTTCGATGAGAAAGTCAAAGAGTTTGGATTTGTACGAAGCAAAGATGAATCATGTGTATATGTCAAAGTCAGTGGAAGTATAGTCAGCTTCCTCGTTCTATATGTCGATGACATACTACTCATAGGAAACGACGTCCCGACACTGCAGGAGGTTAAGTCCTGGCTCGGGAAGTGCTTCACTATGAAGGACCTCGGAGAGGCTTCCTATATTTTGGGAATAAGGATAGTGAGAGAACGAAGTAACAGACTAATAGGACTTAGTCAGAACACTTACTTAGACAAAGTACTAAAACGTTTTAGTGTGGAAAATTCGAAGAAGGGAGAATTACCGATACAAAGTAATGCCAAGTTGAGTAAGACTCAAACTCTGAGTACCAAAGCTGAAATAGCATAAATGAGCCAAGTACCATACGCTTCCGCAGTTGGCTCAATCATGTATGTTATGACTTGTACTCGCCCTGATGTAGCCTTTGCTTTGAGCATGGTTAGTAGATATCAAGGGAACCCTGGCAGAGCCCATTGGATTGCGGTCAAGAATATCCTTAAGTACCTTCAGAGGACCAAGGAATGGTTTTTAGTCCTCGGAGGGAGTGATGACTTGAAGGTGCGAGGGTATAGTGACGCCAGCTTTCAGACCAACAGGGACAACTACCGTTCGCAGTCGGGCTAGGTCTTTACCCTTAATGGAGGAGCAGTAACTTGGAAGAGTTCCAAGCAGGAAACCGTAGCTGATTCAACGTGCGAATCAAAGTACATTACAACGAGCGAAGCGTCGAAGGAGGCAATATGGTTAAAGAACTTCATCGGTGATCTTGGAGTTGTACCTGCCATAAAGGAGCCTATGGAAATTTTCTGTGATAATGAAGGAGCGGTTGCCTTGACCAAGGAACCAAGGGATCATGGTAGATCTCGACATATCGACAGAAAACATCACTTTATTAGACATCGAGTAGAAGAAGGACACCTCGTGGTTAAGAGGATATCATCAGAAGATAACCCAGTAGATCTGCTTACGAAGGGACTGAGTAGGGGTAGGCATTTGCAGCATGCTAGGAGTATTGGGCTGAAGGATGATATTAGTTTAGATTAGAAAGTTTTAGAAACTTGTAATAGGTAAATGTAATTTAACATTTGATGAATAAATAAAGGAGTATTATTTATGAGTAAAGTTACTATCGTATGTTAATTGTTTAACTATTGTTTCACTTTGCATGTTTTGACTTCCTGAATAATTGAGTTATTTAGAATAATCGAATTATTCAAACAATCCACAATCGTTCATATGTTGGAAGTAGGTATGAATGAAGATTGTCATGAATTGGTGTGTAGATTGTCTAAATGGTATTAGACATAGCAAAAGTTTGCTGCAACGTTCATGAGTGCTTATGAACTAGTTTTGAGCATTGGAACAAACCCACGCTTGCTGGAATCACCTTATGGAATGTGACGAAAAGGTTGATCGCAAGACGATAATATCATATGGTCTTAAAACCTAGATATATGGTTTGTTATTTGTTAATTGGTTGTACATTGATAATGCGAAACCGCATCAGTAAATTGATGTTATAAAACGCATTGTTGTGTATAATTGATTAATGAATAAGTAAATGCATATAAGTCGAAGTTTATATGTTACTTTTATCCTAAGAAGGTAAAAGCGATATCTCGGCCGCTCGATGATTTGATTTGACTTATGTGTCGGGCCCGGTTAGAACTGAATTGCTGTGTTCAATTAAGTTTTATGTCAAATAAATATGAGATCAAGAAACCAACTGCTGGACAATTGGTTCCATAGAATTGTCCGCATGATATCTAAATAGAGGACTATACGATCCCTTATCTAAAGGATAGGACTGATAAGATCAGAGTTTGACAGCGTCTTTGAGAGCTACGAATGCTAATCGGATTATGCTTGTGTATATAGTTGCTAGACTTATCCAAGTGGGAGACTATTGGAATAGTGTCTAAGGCTGCAACTATAGTTGGCAAGTATTTGACCCGATTGTGCATGGTCCTTTTGGGGTGCCTTCACCATAGCAACTCGACAAGATGATTTATAATGAGAGAAGAAATATTATTAATATATTATGAGAATAATATAAGGAATAATAATATTGTGATTTGATTAATATAGGTCATAAATTAATTAGGAATTAATTTGGTGACTTAAAGTGATTAATTGAATAAAGGGGCATAAACTGTCAATTGTATGATAGTTGTACTTTGGGCTATAATTCCTTATGTATAAGGGAGTGGACGATTTTAGGGTTAGGAAAGGCCTAGAAAGCGTCCAAGGCTTATCATAAAGGAGATTGGATTGCTTAGGGCCTAAGGTATCCAATTAGGGTTTAAGGGTGAAACCCTAGGAGGCTCACTAATATAAATAGACCCTTAAGGCTAAGAAAATCGGCATCCTTGTGATTGAAGAAACCCTGGCCGACTTTTCTTACCCTCCTCTCTCTCTCTTTCTAATCATCCTCTTGCTAAGTTGGTGTTTGTAACATTTGTGACTCTAAGCTTCAAGGACAAGAAGATTCAAGCAAGCAATTCAAGGTAATCTTTCAGATCTGATTTCATGTGTTATGATGTGAATGTTTTCATTAGATCTATCAATCAAAGTTTTGGATACATTGCATGTTCAATTAGAGAAACCTAGATCCAAGCATTAGGGTTTGTATGTGCACATAGGAATATTCTTATGGCTCAAACCCATCATCTATATCATCTTTCATCCCTCGTCTTCTACATCATCTTTCATCTACCCATCTTTACCTAATATATTTATAGGTATAAAATACATATAATATTAAAATCAAGTAAAACATATATAAAACGTTCATCTAACATAGATATCAGGAACACAGATAATAAGCACATATAGCATGTATTAATATTAAATATTTCATATCTATGTGTAAGATGAAAGTAACTATGCACTCACTTTTTAAAGTGACGACTAGAAATTCGGGCAGCGCTTCGCGTCTAACAATCGTCTTTTCCTTTGACGAAAACTAGTATTATTATCTCTAGATTTTAGTCTAATATTTATTGTGACTAATTATTAGTCTAGATTTATCATTAACTCAAAGTCTACTTTCATGATCTATCAAATAAGGAACAAGCATGTAGGGTTTGTTTGGTATACGAAGTATACTGTTTGGAAAGCCCACTTTAAGCACATCACCAAATCACAACCTAAACATCATCCCCGTAAGTAGATCAATCAGTATAACGAATTTGAATTAATGATAAATCTTTTTTTATAGGTTCATAATAATGATAATGAACTTCAACATAAGTTATACTTAAAGTAGGGTAAGCATAACTCACTTACAAGGGGGTTTAGTGAGGAACCGGACTCTGCATGGGCAGAACTTTTGAGCCAAAAGCTCTTCTTCTCGAGGCCTTCTGGCACTCCGGGAATCGCTACTAACACTTAGGAAGTGCTAGGTAAAGACTTAGAGGGTTTGGGGTTGTTTGGGAGAGAATTGGTGAGAAAGGTGTGAAGAATGGAGTGATTTGCGCCATATATTTATAGGCTATCTGATGGACGAACGTTGGGCGTTCCCTAGCCGAAGGTTGGGCGTTTGGTGGCCACACGTCACCATCTGATGGCAAGGCATGGGGAGGAAGCAGTGACTTAGATCGCGCCATGTGTCACTCGTTGGTTACTCCAAAAACTAATTATCTTCTAAAATCTATAACTCTTGCATAGGAGCTCCGTTTTTTACTTTCTTTATATCCATGAGTAGGTATCGACGACATCTATAACTTTCCTTTTGATCCCATTAGCTAGCTTCGACTGATTTTTAAATTTAACAGTCTGAGAAGATTACACCGATAACGATCGTGTAAAATTCATAATTTCTACATACATACTCCATTTTCGACTGTCTTTATATCGTTGAGCTCATATTAATGATATTTTCAATTCTCATTTAGGTTGTCTCGGCTAAAAATCGATTGTTTTAAAATTCGATTTTCGGGTTGTGCACTGCTATGTTAAATCTTAGAAAAATCATAACTTCCTTAAACGAAGTCAGATTTTGACGTTCTTTTTATGTACTTTCTCGGCTTAACATATACTACGACTTTCGTTTAGATTGTTAAGGATAAAATGATCTTATCAAAAATTCACTTTTTACGATATGCGGTGCCTTGCCAGTTTTGTTGCAAAACTTAGACGAGTCATAACTTCTTCGTTATAAGTCAGTTTTCAGCGTTCTTTATATGTACGAAATTCTTGTGACATATACTATAACTTTGGTTAAGATTATTTATGTTAAATAATCTTCTATCAAAAAGTCATTTTAACGTTTATTATCTTTAAATTGACTGGCCCGATTCTGTAGGCGTTACAGTTTTAATGCCTGCATCATACTCTAGAACATCAATGTATCACTATTCTACCAATGGAATGGTTGATTCCATCTTTAATGATCAAATGTGGGGATTTGGAACTCTGCGTTGATGATGAAGTTGTACCTAAGCTTGAAGTAGTTGTACTAATTGTTGATCGAGTTTTGGATTCAAACTTAGGTTTTTATATGAAATTAAGATTAATTATTCATTTATTATCGATCCTTATGACGATTCTTAAGTTCTATGGATTTTATGAGAGTAATTAGTGATTCTAATGTTGATTCACCATTGGCATAAAATGAAATGGTTTCTAATATTGACTCAAAAGTATTTTTGTAAGCATGAAATAAATTAATGATTTCAAAACTAATTGTATTTGTAGGTTTTAACATGGTGGAGAGAGAGAGAGAGAGAGAGAGAGAGAGAGAGAGAGAGAGAGAGAGAGAGAGAGAGAGATTCATTCGTTCACGTCACCACATCTAATAACATCACATTTAATAACACAAGAGTGGGGCTGTGTTCCAACCGTTACCACTATGTTTTTTGGATGTCATGTCATCATAAAGGGAGTGGACGTTGTCCACACCTATCAATCTTAAAAAGCTAGCTTATAGGTACTCGTTGTCTTGTCAAACATAATAATTTTAAAAAAAATCGATAAATAAGATAACTTATGTCAGTTATAATGCCTCAAATACTATCTTTATATAAATAAGAACTATAACTTACAAATTAGCTCCAAACAACTTCAAAGTTATTTTTGCAATTTTCTACTATATTTGTTTTATAATGGTTAGGGTGCAAAAATGCAAAATTTACCACAAATAACGTTAGTATAGCATGTGAAGGAATATACTTTTTGATATTTTATAAGAAAATTTTCCAGTTTATTATAAAAAATTCTTTCTACATTTCACACACGATCTTTCTCTCTCACCCTATGTCTCTCTTCTACGAATCGAATTCTTAAACATCTCGTCTGTAACACTAACCAAACACTTCTCTTCGTGCCCTTCCTCCATATATCTTCTTCATACAACAACAACAGCAATTGCCCTTTCTTCGCAGCCATTTCTTGATGAATCATTGAGGAATTTGGGGTCAAATCTGGGTTTCAAGGTAAAATTGCTGCACCGCTTTGATTTTATGAATAATTTTTACTTGTTTTTTCGACCAAGATATATCGTGTTGTAGCCTGAATTCGGAAGCAGCCGTATAATCTGCTCTGTTGCAATCGCGGAAACAGGTTTTTGAATTTGATTAATTTGGGGTATTGCTGTTCAATTTAGCGTTTGCGTTGATTGATTTCCTTGATTTTTTGGGGGGTATTGATTAATGATTTGAACGTTTGATGCTCTGTGATTTTAATTGCATTTGCAAACGTTGAACTTGCACACACGAATTTGTCTTGATTGGGTTTTTACATTGATCTTAATGTGGTTTGGCGGTATCACAATTTACCCCAATCTTGCAAAGCTTAAAATAAATAAAATACCCGTCAATAATAACAATAGACGGGGATTCTTTTGTATTAAATAGATGTTCTTGAATTAATCTAATGATTATTAATGGGCAACACATATAATTTGGCCTGGAATTTCGTCAAGAAGTGAAATTTGATGCATTTGTTTTGGGACAAATGGAGTAATAAAATTAACATAGATCTTTTTTGCTCTTTGTACTGTATGTTTACATGTAATTCCCCAAGCAGAAGGTGCTAACGGACATAATAAACTTCTACTTAACTAAAAAACATTTAGTAGCCAATAACTTTGGATTAATAAGGGTCTCATAGTTCTAAAATTTTCCAGCTTTTAGATAATTGATGAACCTTGTTTTCATAGAAGTATGAAGCTAAACTACATGGAACCTCCATAGCTAGAAACAAATGATCTTCTTTGAGATGTGTTTTATGTAATATCACTTTTCTATATTTTGTTTGGAATGTGTAGCGAGAAAAAACCATGGCTTGTTGATATGGCCTTTGTTATTTTCAAATATTTGGTACATCTTTGTTTAATTGTTCTTCTTTGATGCATGTCATATGCATAATTGTTGTTGAAATTTCTCAGGGGCAATATAACAAAAACCATTACCTTCACCTTTTGAATTTGTGATTAGAAGACTGAAATTTAACGACTACAAGTTGCCACTTGCAACCTCACAGGATCTTGATTCTTGAACGTGAAGACAAAGCTAAGTTTCTTTTTGAACTCTAAGGTTAGTCCCCTTTCCCCCTATATATATGCAAAGGGTTAAATGCAAGAAATATTACTTCATTGATTTTGTTTATCATTTCTTCCTATTACAACATTGTAAAAGTCTACCCAGTTATAGCAATGTCATCCAAATACAAAGCAATTTTCACAAATAAATTATAATACACAAATAAATGAAATTACGTTGCTGTTAAAAACTGATTTTTTCTTCTTGGTTTGTTCTTTCCAGGTTACAAGATTATTGAGTGTTTGAAATAATGGCAGTTCTGATAGAAGGTCTTCCTGATGCAGTGGCGCTGAGGTGTCTTGCGCGGGTCCCATTCTACCTCCACCCGAGACTCGAACTTGTGTCCCGTGCATGGCGGGATGCGGTCCACAGCACCGAGCTATACAAAGCGCGTAAAGAAGTCAAAGCCACGGAAGACTTTTTATGCGTATGCGCGTTCGACCCTGAAAACATGTGGCAACTCTACGACCCAAACCGCGACATTTGGCTTACACTTCCGATATTGCCCTCGAGAGTCCGCAACCTGGCCCACTTTGGTGTCGTCTCCACCGCCGGAAAGCTGTTTGTTCTGGGTGGCGGCAGTGACGCCGTTGACCCGTTGACCGGCGACCAAGACGGGAGTTTCGCAACAAACGAGGTCTGGGCGTATGACCCGATCGTCCGGCGGTGGGCCCCACGGGCTTCCATGATTGTCCCACGTGCGATGTTTGCGTGTTGTGTTTTAGATGGGAAGATCGTGGTGGCCGGAGGTTTCACAACCTGCCGGAAATCGATCTCCATGGCGGAGATATACAACCCGGAAAAGGATGTTTGGGTGTCGATTCCGGATCTCCACCATACTCATAACTCCGCGTGTTCGGGGCTTGTGATTGATGGTCAGATGCATGTGGTTCACAAGGGTTTGACCACGGTTCAGGTGTTGGGGAGGGAGGGGTGGACAGTTCATGAGCATTCGTGGGTTCAGGGTCCCATGGCGGTGGTTAAGGGTTCGTTGTATGTGATGAGTCATGGGGTTATATATAGGCAAGAGAAAGAGGTTAGTAAAGCAGTGATTTCGGCTTCTGAATTCAAGAAAAGAATTGGGTTTGCTATGATGGGTTTTGGGGATGATGTTTATGTGATTGGTGGTGTGATTGGACCTGAAAGATGGAATTGTGATATCAAGAAGATGTCGGATGTTGATGTTTTGACACTTGGGAGTGAGCGGCCTGTGTGGCGGCAGGCGGCGGCGATGACTCGGTGCCGGGGAACGATTCTTGGGTGTGCTGAGTTGAGGATTTAGGGGTTGTGTTTTGTTCTTGTTTATGTTTTGTTTGACTTTGGTGAAATCTATCGGGATTTATGTCAATAAATCATATGATATGGCTTTAGATACAAGGGTTATATTCGTTTTACGTTATTTTGCTTTTCAAATCTGATAACTAGTTATTTAAATGGTGTTTTTAATAAATAATTTATGAATGTTATGTATGACAAAGAAAAAAAAACCTTTCTAAATGCGTTTCCAGCCACATCGATTATGGAAATATGTTTTAAAAATAATTGTGTTATATGCCTACAATAAAATAAAAGAATATTTTGTAAAATAAAGATTGTGTTTTTTTGATAAATGGGTCCTTTATTTGATTATAAACTTATAGGATAAGGTTTTTTTTGGAATTGTTAAATTATATAGAAACTTGCCAAAAGCTAGCGAATGCAAATAGCCAAAATAGGATTTTGTAACCACAAAACTCAATTGGTTTTAATCTTACTTTTATGAAGGGACGTCCACAAAACCCATATCATGCAAATAGCATCCAAAGCCGCATGTTTCATAATAGTCATGGTCCGAGAAACCACACACGTTAACAGGTTTTAATCGAATAAAAATTCAGAAAAACAAGGTCCTATCGGCGAACACGAGACCAAACTTGACCGACCACCTCAAAACCGATAAATAAATGTTGAACATTTATTCAAAGAGGTAGGAACCTACAAGTCAGAATGACTTTGCCGATAGAAAATCTAGTGGAACCGACACAAAAGAAACTTCAAAAAGTTCAAAATGATGTATTCTCTTGGTTCGCAAAATTTTCTCAAATTACAATAACTTTTCAAAATAATAATAAAAGTCGATAAATAAGAGGGTATTTGATCGTGATCTTCGAATTATATGATATCCGTCTCCTTGTCGAATTCTAGGATAGTTGGATGATATTATTTGAATAATATGTTTAGGGCAGGTGATCTGCTATTTAAAAATTAGAAACTTCAATAGACAAATTTGAGAGTAAACTCATTTCAAAATTTTTTGTTATATTGTATTTCATGGGATCAATGATTCTTATATAAACATTATTTTACAATCACGACGTATGACTAAATGACTAACTGTTAGTCAATTACACATATTATTCTAGTATTTTACATTATTGTATTATTACAAATGACACATACCTAACAAACACATATTGGATGTTATTATGCATCATTAATCTATTTGTCATACAGACAATACATATACTATTTATATATTTGACAAACTCGATATATCATAATTATTACAAACAGATAACAATTGTATTGTGATTGAACAATAGTGTTGTATATTTCATGTATAACTTGTCATAAGAGTTAAATACCCCAACTCTAACATTGATTTTAGGGAAATCTTCATAAAAGTCTCAATATTTATGGAAAAGTTACACTTTAGTCCTAAGATTTTTTTTTTGAACGAAAAAGTCCCGAAAACCGGCAAAAATTTGCAGTTTGACTCTTTTTGACCGGTTGAAACCGGTACCAAATTAATTTGGAACTATTTCGTAAACTAATCCAAAATATTGGGATTTTTCAGTAAACAAAAAATATTATGACTTTTCTGTAAACAAAAATATTAGGACTTTTCTATAAACAAAACCCTTATTATTATTATTATTATTATTATTATTATTATCATCATCATCATCATCATCATCATCATCATCATCATCATCATCATTATTATTATTATTATTATTATTATTATTATTAAAAATATAAATAAGAATACTTTTTTTTGAACTTGTTATTATTAATATTGTTACTAATACATATAAATGCATTTAAATGAAAAAATAATATTAATGACATTGTTTAAGGATGGAGGAGATGTTGATGCCTTTAGCATTGAAATCATGAATGTTTGCTTGTATATTTTTACTTTTTATATGGCCATTTCACATTTGTTGTTACTGTTTTCAATTAAAAATAATAATACTTAACAATTTAAAAGAAGTTGCATATTTGTAAAATTGTTTATAAATAGTTTAAGTTAGAAGGATTTCTCACTTTGTATATAAAAATGTTTACAATAGAAGGATTATTTTCCAAATCCAACAAATCCACTACAAACATCTACATAGGTAGCCCATATCAAAATTCAAAAATATTAATTACAATATCTTGTTCAATAAAAAGTAATAGGACATGTTTTTTGGATTAATACTTTTGAATTTTGATTAATACTTTTGAATTATTCATATTACTTTTTGTTAAACAAAATATTGTAATTAATACTTTTGAATTTTAATATAAGTTACCTATGTAGATGTTTGTAGTGGATTTGTTGGATTTGGAAAGTAATTCTTCAACCTTAAACAATTTTATATACAAAATGAGAAACTCTATTACCTTAAACTATTAATATGCAACTTCTTTCAAATTGTTAAGTATTAATATTCTGAATTGAAAACAATAATAAAAAATATGAAATGACCATATACAAAGTAAAAATATACAAGGAGACATTCACGATTTCAATACTAAAAACATCACCATCTCCTCCACCTCCACCTTTAAACAATGTCATTAATATTATTATTTTTTTCATTTAATGCATTTATATGTATTAGTAATAATATTAAAAATAACAAGTTCAAAAAATAGTATTCTTATTTATATTTTTAATAATAATAACAACAACAACAACAACAACAACAACAATAATAATAATAATAATAATAATAATAATAATAATAATAATAAGGGTTGTGTTTGTAGAAAAGTCCTAATATTTTTGTTTACAGAAAAGTCCTAATATTTTTTGTTTACAAAAAAAGTCCCAATATTTTGGATTAGTTTACAAAATAGTCCCAAATTAATTTGGTACCGGTTTCAACCGGTCAAAAAGGGTCAAACTGCAAATTTTTGCCGGTTTTCAGGACTTTTTTGTTCAAAAAAAAATCTTAGGACTAAAGTGTAACTTTTCCGTAAGTATTAAGACTTTTCTGAAGATTTCCCTTGATTTTAAAGAGAATGTTCTTACTTGTAATATTTCATGTATAGCTTGTCATAAGAGTTTCACGTGTTCTTAGATTTGAATTTTTTACCTCTCTAAATAATTTTTATATCACCACTTGAAAGAAGTTTATAGGATAATGTTACAAACAATAAAATCATTGATTATTAAAGGTTCAACTACAATGATGAAAAATAAATTACATGTCAGGAATCATAAAGACGTTCAAAATAAGTTCGGCAAGATTATGATTTAGTTTATCGAATAAAAATAAAAAACTAAAGATAAGAAATAACAATATATTTTATTATAGCATCTTAATATTTTTTCTATCATATAAAATAGTACTATCATATTTTTAAAATTGTATTTTAAAAATATATAAGTAGTAAAAAGGATTTTAATTGAAACTGTTCAAGCTTTTTATTGGGCTTGAAGCCCATTGGCATTTAAGTGAAAGACAATTGGAACGGAAGTTGAAGACTTGAAGTGCGGGACTATGGAACTACTATTATGCAGAACATAATATCAAAACTTAAAACCGCCATTAAACCCTAGGATTCGGGAAGAACTCCTTGACAAGCTGAAATGGAGGATGATGATTCTATGATTGCCTCGGAAGGCAACAATAAAGAAGCCATGGAAGTGGAAGTTGCTCCGGCTCTCATCTCCGTTCATCCTGCTCAGGACTCCGTTGCTGTAGCCGTTGGCTGTGAGCTCCGTGTATTCAATCTCCGGTAAAGTTTCTATTTCCTCAATCAGTTGGTTTCCACGTCTCTGCAGTAAATCAGAGCTTTGAATGTTAAACGGTCGACTTCATATCGAATGGATATCAAACCTTAAGAGAACAAATTGCTAACGAGATTCAAGTCATTCACTTTATAACAAACAATGCAATTGAAAAGTTGATAACGTGCAATTTTGCGACAAAATCTACATATAATTGAAATAAGTAAAGAATGCTAAAAGTGATTTTGGGCTACAATCAGTATAATTTAGTTGACATAAACCTGACATTTTTTATATTGCTGATTTACAGAGAAGGTTGCTCGATAACTTTAGGGGCTGAGTCAGGTGAAGCTTGTGATCATAAGGAATCTATCAGAGCAATTCGCTATGGTGCAAAGGGTAAAGTGTTCGTGTCTGCTGGGGATGACAAAGTAGTTAAGATTTGGTCCACAGATTCATGGCGCTGTCTGTATTCTGTGTAAGTTTTCCGTTTCTTGGAAACATACCACCATAGCTTTTTTAAGTTGGTTTAAACTTGATTTTATTGATATTAATCGACTTTTGACACTCAAAAGGCCAACAGAGAAGAAAGTGAGTGCAGTTGCCATTAGTGACAATGGACAATTCGTTTGTTATGCTGATAAATTTGGAGTTGTTTGGGTTGTTGAGCTGGATGAACTTCATGAAAATCAAACACCAGTCCAGAAGAAGGGGTCACCACTTCTTGCCCACTATTGTAGCATCATCACTAGTCTAGTAAGTGGTTGATAATATTTGATAACAAACATACATTGATCAATGAACAATTACTAACAGATCTATAACCTTCCAGGAGTTTTCACCAGATGGGAATTTCATTGTTACAGCTGATCGCGATTTCAAAATTCGTGTAATAATAATAAACTTCTCACACCCAAATTATTATTATCATTATACAGCAGCAATTACTATTTTCTTAAGCATCTTCTTATTTTCTTTCTAAATGACAGGTCACCATGCTCCCAAAGAAACCTATAGATGGAGCTCATGAGATACAAAGTTACTGCCTTGGCCATACAGAGTGAGTGAGTTACTGGAAATGCCATTTTTTTTTCTAGGGTATAATAATGAAGTTGAACATGGTTTCTAAACTTTGACTTGATGTGTCTTTGTTAACTTTACACTCATTCTCATGCTTCTTCTATATTCTATGGCAGATTTGTCTCCTGTCTAGCCTTTGTTTACAATCAGGAATTCCCACAGGGATATCTAGTCTCTGGAAGTGGTGATTCAACAGTGAGAAATATTAGAACCTTAACTTTTTTTTAAAAAAAAAAATTTGCCATATGATTTTTTTATCACTCTAATAAATCGGACATTCTTTCTTGTGGTGTAGGTTCGCTTATGGGATTTTGCATCTGGATTGCTTCTTCATACATGTGAAGTTGGATCAGAGGTATCTTGTTCTACTTCTACAAATGATTTATTAAATTACAAATGATATTTTAAACGTATAACTGGGTGCTTATAGGTGGGACATCAACAGACAAATGGAACAGAAAACAATCATTTTGCAGTTACAGATCTCTGTGCAACGCCTGATGGTTCAGCAATCTTTGTAGCTGTTCAAGGGTAAAAATGTCTTCTTGATCATCAAAAATATGCATTTAAAGGAAAACTCTGATGTTTTAATTCTAAAATGCACAGGTTGCCTGGAATATTGGTGTTGAGTTGCAACCTTTCTGCTAAAACTCTTTCTGTTTTAAGGGTAAGCAACTACTGCCTCAAATGTCATAGATAAATGAATGTATAGCTTAAGGTGTTTCATATAAAAGGTTATATGCAAGTACATTTTTATTTCTTAAACAGGTGGTGTCTATAAGTGGAGAAGATTTCATACCCACAAGCTTAGGGAGTTCATTAACATCAGATTTCTTATGGATGGTGATGGGTGTTTCAAATTTGCCTGGTTTTGATTCATCATCACTGGCTCGAGTGCGTGTTATTTCTGGTTTAAACAAATGCAATTTAGGATCTGTTGAAGAAGATGACAACATTAAAATATTGGAAGATAAACAAGTCCCCTGTGGAGAAAAAGTGTTGGAAAAGTTGCAGGGAAGTCTTTGTATTGATAAAGATGTTTTCTCAGCAGCTGCTGAAGCTGTTAAGGCCTCGATGCGCAATTTATTGATTAAGAAACAGTATTCGTCTGAAAGACGCGAGTTTAGGAAAAGAGGGCGAAATGACAGAAAGGGGAAGAGATAGTGAATTAGTTAATGTTTTTGATAATTTATGTTTGTTTTAAGTCATTTGCTTTAGAAACTATCCAATTTAAAAGTCTGTTTGAATTATTTGTGGTTGGAACTTGGCTAATTGTACACTTGTTCTGTTAGAAATATGAAACCTAGTTTTATCCTACTAGAAAATTGGGTATGGTGACTACATTGTTATACATGGAATCATTTTGAAGATCAAATGACGACATTTGAACAAATAAAACAAAATATAAACCTCCAAATTACACTAAAATTACAAAAAAAATAAAAATAAAAAAAAAATTAATACTCTTATCTTTGTCCCCCCTTTTTTTAGTAGGATAAAAAAAATTGTAATTTTGTCTAATCAACATTAGTCTCGATCTAATGCATGTCAGTATATGATAACCATTAATTATCATTGGAGATGTGAGGTCATGCATGCTTAAACATTTTCATGCTAAGCCAGTACAGGTATACAGCAAACACAAGCACAGGAAGTGTCAAAGGCACCAAGAAGCAATAATACCTGTTGCAAATAAGAAACAAGTTTACAACGTTAGACTCCATCATAATCATGAAAATGGGAGTTATAAAATTAGAGAAAATGATCAAAACTTTAAATTTACAAAATACTAATAATAATAATGTAGTAATAGTAATCAAATCTCATACAGTACCTGTCATTTTGTATTGCAAAGATAATAGCATTATCCGAATGAGGGAGTAGCTTTGATATAACTGCAGTATAAAGGAAACCACCAAAGAAAGTGGACCCAAATATAACCAACAACCCTCCCCAAAACACTCTCTCATTGCCAGTTATTAATCGTGACATCATCATATAATCCCCCCAATTCTTTCAACCAAAACCCTACTTCCTGGAGAAACATAGAAACGATTTTTAACATATATTTACCAAGTTATGGATTTAGCTCAAAGCAACAAAGTAACAAAAGTGGGTAGCAAAATAGTCAAATAGAAACAAGTATGAGTATTCTGTGTTAAGGAAATCACAGAATCAACTACCATTTACCAAGAATTTAAATCATTTAGTAAAAGCACAAATGATGAACAACTAAACAAGTAAATATCACTAATCAAATTCATATGGGATGAAAATCAATTACCAAGAATGTAAAACACAAATAATATCAATATCACAAATGCTGATTGATGAACACCTGAACATCATTACTTCCTGTACTGCTCGATTTCAATTCTAATCTAGGTCGTGTTTCTTTTTTTCTTCCTATTAAGAGTTGTATGTGTAAAAGTATTGAGTGTGTAAATGATGCATGATCAGAGTAAAATGTTCTACACATTAACTCATTAAGACTGTATTTGTTTTGGATTGAACATATTACCAATTTATAACTTAAAACCATAACATCCAAGAACATATTTAATATGAAAATTTTCTTCCTGTTGATTTTCCCATGATTCAGGATAATCAAACCAATTACAAACACACAGATCAGTTCATATAGCGAGCATGATGATCAACAGTGGCAACAAAAGGTCCGATTTTCCCAGGATTGAATTCTAAATCGGTTTACACCTCCCCAGAGTGTAGTAGAGTCTCAAGACAAATGCATAATTCCACCTCTATCAGAGAGGTAATATACTAATGAATAATGAAGTCGTTAATAAAAAAAAATAAAAAAATAAAAAAAACCTTGTGAACTGAGCTAATTAGAAAGATAAACAACCAAACCTAATGATAAACGAAAAGTATAAATTAGGGCACCAAAATGACTTGAAAATGAACAAGAGAAGTGATGAACAACGTACCTGAGAAGATCAACTACAAGGGAGACTTGGTTCGAGGAACAGAGAAGATTTTCGGGGTAGATGAACAGAACTGGAGATGATGGGACAGGGAGGGTTTGTTTCCAGCACCAGCAATGAACTGGGGGATGTCAATGGCGTTGCGAGGAACTAGGGTGGCGTTCCGAGACCAGGAAGATCGGAGATTAGAGAGATAGGGGGCGATTGGAGACCAGTGACACAAGGCATAGATGATCGTCAGGGTTGGAGTACGTGTGTTTGGGTGGCATTTCTTGTCTGAAAGCGAGGGTAACAAGGTTTGTGATTGTATAAATCCAGTCCCCGACAACCAATGAACTTGTGTTTTACAATTATATATTTTTTTAATTATTTTTCAATATTCGTGTTTGTTTTATCTTTTAAAACATTTTTTAGTTTTTAGAAAAAGATAAATAGTTGTGTTTGTTTTATCTTTTAAAACATCTTTTAGTTTTTAGAAAAAGATAAATAGTTAAAAGATGTTTGATAAAATCAACAAATCTTGTAAAAGCTATTTTTGGATAAAAGGAAAATAAACTTTTTGAAAAAGTCAAGTAAACCTAAATTTTTATAATTTTTCCTAAAAAGATTTTTGCCCTCTAAAAAGCTAAGCCAAACACTCCTTTAAACTTAAACATTAAACTCATGTTTAACATCAAATTTGGCGAACGATTTTGATCCAAGTTTTAGGTTTGGTATATGGAAAATGACTCTTGAAGGTAATTAACTTTTGCGTTTGTACTCATTTGGTCCTTTTTCTTTTTTTTGTATTCAATATACCATCGAACTTGTTGTTGGTGTTTACCATAGCCCTTTTGACCCCTTTTGACCTGTGATAGCCGGTGAAAGGGTTATGGTGAACACAAACAACAAGTTCGATGGTATATTGAGTACAAAAAAAGGAAAGGGGCCAAATGAGAACAAACGCAATAGTTGGTTACCCTCCTGATTCATTTTCTTTTTACTCATTTACAGCAAATCTCACGTCATCTCCTACTAAAATTAATGACTATGAGCTTTAATATTGCTTCTCTTCGAAACATAACTCACGAAAGGACATTATTCATGCATGTACAACATTGTAATGCACTTGAATATTTATTAGGGGAATCTTGACTAAGCAGACGCATTTCATGACTACATTTACATTTGCAATCAAATGCTTTTATCGTATCATGGATTCTAGACAAGTCTACAAACGAGTGGAATCACAAGTGCTGTGATTTTTGAGTTTACTTAGCTTTAAGATCGAACTTATGGGATAAGATACAACATCAATATGTACAATATCATGCTGCTTTTGTAGACACATCACCATAACATTGTACATATTGATGTTGTATCTTATCCCATGAGTTCGATCTTAAAGCTAAGTAAACTCAAAAATCACAGCACTTGTGAATCCACTCGTTTGTAGACTTGTCTAGAATCCATGATACGATAAATTATTTGATTGGAAATGTAAATGTAGTCATTAAATGTGCCTGCTTAGTCAAGATTCCCCTAATAAATATTCAAGTGCATTACAAAGTTGTACATGTATGAATAATGTCCTATCGTAGGTGATGTTTTGAAGATAAGCAAGAATGAATCTCATAAAGTCATTAATATCAATAGGAGATGATGTGGGATTTGTTGTAAATGAGTAAAGGGAAAATGAATCAGGAGGGCAACCAACTGTTGCGTTTGTTCTCATTTGGTCCCTTTCCTTTTTTTTGTACTCAATATACCATCAAACTTGTAGTTTGTGTTCACCATAACCCTTTGACCGACTATCACAAGTCAAAAGCCGGTAAAAGGGCTATGGTAAACACCAACAACAAGTTCGATGGTATATTGAATACAAAAAAAAGGGACCAAATGAGTACAAACGCAAAAGTTAATTACCCTCAAGAGTCATTTTCCCTTTGGTATATTCACCAAAATGACCGCTTTCAGCAATTTGTTTTTTATTTTTTATTTTTTTATAAGAACGGTGGGGTAACATATGTCTGGTATATAATCCATAACCTACTTGTTAGTAACTCATTGCTAGACACCTTATTAACTAGGTGGGCTAGCTCAACTTGTATATTAGGCTAAACGGTATACCAACGACAAGTGTCATCATGGTATATGTGGCCAAGAAAATGATTCATGCACACTACTCCGACCATTCGTGGTCGGGTGTGGTCGTTGTGGCTCGTGTTCCGGACGACGAACGCAACGGCCAGTCAGGACTCTCCTTCGATTTAGAATGGGATGTAGCCATTGAACGACTACTTGTTTTTTAAAACAAACATTTTATATTTATAAATACCAAACTTTTAACCCTCATTTCTTACACCATTCTTTTTTTTTTCTTTATACACAAAGTACAAACATCCTTTTCACAACCATCAAAAATGGATCCCAACCAAAATAACCCCCCCCTCCCCGAACTTTAGAAATCACAAACCCGATAACGTTTTTGCGTCAGATACCACCCATTGTCAATTCCCGACCATGGAATCACCTCAAGGTGGTTTTGTCAATTTGCTTCAAACCAGTTCTCCAATCCAACAAACACCACTTTTCTAACAACAATATCAATCTTTCCCAACATTTCAATAACAATTCCAACAATATTTCAATCCACACTTGTCACAACTCACAACCAACACCTTCACAACCACAAATATACGCAAAAGCTCCAAGTGGCGTGATCTAGTGTTATGGATCATTTTGGAGAGAAATTTGATCGATATGTGCAAGTTCAAGAGAACAAGGTCGAGATTATGAGTCGGTTGGAACAAAAAATGATTGAAGCGCAAACGTCGTTTCAAGAGGCACAAGCGATGCTTCAAACAAAAACGGATATAGAAATCTTGAAAGTGAAAGCGGACAACCTCGATGGCAAAGATTTGGAGCTTTTTCTCGCGATGAAATAGTCAGTTCGAGCCTCACTTAGGAATAGGGGTAGTTTATTTTAGTTATGCTAGGTATTTTTAAGTTTTTTTATTTTTAATGTTATTTTTATTTTTTTTATTTTAATAAACGAAACTTTTATTTTTAATGTTATATTTATATTTATATTTATATTTATTTTAATTAATGTAGTTTTTATTTAATGTAATTTGATATTTAAATTTAATGAAAAATTAGTATTTAAAAAAATTATATAACTTTTATTTAAATTTAATTTTACAAAAAAAGATAGAATTATATGTTTAGTGGTAAGTATCTCATATGTTTAGTGGTGTTTAATGGTGATCATGTCACACTCACCATTATAATGGTTAGTGGTGGGTATATACTATATACCATTGCGTTTTCGGGAAATTCCAAAATGAGCACCAATTAATTTACAAATTTCGGACAAACTTTTTTCATAAAATAAATAAGTTTGAAAATATTTTTTTCTTGAAAAATAGTTCAAAAATACCAAATTACTTTTTATATAGAAAATAGGTTCTATAATCCATATGTCATTCGAAATTTCGAGCTGTTTTCATTATTTTTGAACTTGTTCTTAATGTGTCTAGGTTAAACTTCGAACTTGTATTAGTTTCGAACTTCTTTTCCGTGTTACATATCCATTGAAGGATACTAAAGAGAAGAGATAATATAAAAAACAATCTTCTTTTTTACAAAATGAATATTTATATATATATATATATATATATATATATATATATATATATATATATATATATATATATATATATATATATAAGAAGAATATATGAAAGAATCAACTTTTTATATAAAAATACACTTTTGAAAAGTTATTTTATAACTTTTTTTACAAAGTTTTGATTTTTACAATTTTGCACCTGTTTTATAAAGTTTTTTTTACAATTTTATTTACAATGAATTTGTAAAAATAAATACGTAGATATCGAGTTTTTACATTTTATGGCCTTACATTAATGTAAACAAATATATGAAAAATTTAGAAAACGGATTATAAAAACGAGTCTGCAATAAAACCAATAGGTTATAAAAATAAAAAATCATCAAAAACATGTTAAAATAAATATGTAAAAAAAACATATTAATAATGTTGTAAAAAATTATAAAATTTATAGAAAATTTTGAAATAACTATACAAAGAGTCATATAAAAATGTAAAAAAAAAATTATAAAAATAATTAGAGTAAGTCTGTAAAAGGTTTGTGCCAATGACATAACAAAATTAAAACTTAAGTCAAAATTGTAGAGAAAAATGTATAATATGTTGTATGTGGTATATAGTGCAACATCCGAATCCAAGTATGTCCATTTCTAAGTCTTTGATATAATTTAAGTTGGCAAAGAGACCCTCTGTACGTTGGGCGTACGTGCATGTACGCTTAGCGTACATGAGCGCGTTTGATCAGGCAGCTGAGCCACGTACGCGGGGCGTACGAGCATTTACGCGGGGCGTACGTTGCCTGAGACTAAAACTCTAATCTTTGGACTTGTCCCCTATTTAAACTCATTTATGGCATTTGAACCCTCACCTTTGTCAGCCTCGTCACTTTTAAACGTCCCTAGAAACCCTAAGTAGCCATTAGAAATGATTTTGAGCTTGAAGTAACAAAAAGGAACCATTTTTTATGTGTTTGCAAGAAGAAGAAATTGTGGTGCAAGCCTTGGACGTGGTTGAGCTTCTAGATCCAATATCCACATCATCTTATGGAGCATTTGGAGGTATAAAGTTCATATCTTGCTTATTTATTGCGTATATCTCTTCTTAAGCTTGTTTTGGTCCTTTTTGGTTGGTCTTGAAGAGTTAAGACCATTTGTGATGCCAATCTTGTAGATCTAGATGTTTAGTGGACTCCTTAAGCTTAAAGGTACAAACTTTATGGTGTTTTGTGACCTCCATGCAATTACTAAGTCATTTATGTAACAGCCCGGAATCCCAGGTATTATTAAAATTATGTTTTTGGGGTGATTTAAGAGGGGACTCGGCGAGTTGGAGCCTAGACTCGCCGAGTAGGATCGCGGACTTGGTCGCGGGTCCGCGACTGGACTCGACGAGTCCAGATATGGACTCGGCGAGTCGACGCTGTTCAGCAGAAACCCTAACCGTTCAGTTTGGATCGTATTTAACGCCTCTTAGGCCGTCATTTTCAGTCTTTTGATCAATTGAGAGGAACCCTAATCGCTGTGGACGACTAGAGCAAGGGAGAAAGCTTTGGAACTTGGAAGAATTGGTTAGGCAAGAAGAAGAGGGATTTGACTAAAGGAATATCAAGGAGGATTGAGTCCTGAGATTTGGGGGACACAGAGAGTGCGTTTCCAGGTAATACTCGGATCAAATCTGTTATTTTGATGTATTTATGAAATTAGGGTTTATAGAACCCATTTAGTGATTTGATGAAGTAATGCCTTGTTATCCCACGATTATAGTCTTGTATTAGGACCCTTAGAGGTCCAGAAGGTCCCATGCATGTGTACCTTGGGACGAGACCTATCTCAGAAAGCAGTTACTCGTCTGCATGGCATGGACTCGCCGAGTTGTTCTTCAGACTCGGCGAGTAGCTTGAAGATTTACTGGGACTCGCCGAGTTGTTCATCAGACTCGGCGAGTGGAGTCGGGGTGGCCCCGCGATTCTTCCACGAGGACCTCGTCGAGTCAAGAGAGATACTCGACGAGTAGAAAGGGAATATTCAGGAATTTGTGAGGACGACTAGACTCGCCGAGTCGCCATGGTACTCGCCGAGTCCAGTCGAGTTGACCGTTGACTGTTGACCAGAGTTGACCTAAGTCTGACTTCTTAGGGATAGTCACACTTAGATGATATGAGTGCTAATGAGTTATGTAATGTTATAGGAAGGTTGTAGCTCGTTGGTTTGTGCACGAGTGATTTCAAGAGTTGCTAGCTTTCAGCATTTACGAGGTGAGTCTTCTCACTATACTGCACCCGGAAGGGTTTGACTGTGTGACCGGAAGGTCGGATATGTTGTGTGATATGTATGCTATATGTGGTAAGTTAATTGTTATGTATGTTATGTATGATATGTGGGCCGGAAGGCAATATGTTATGGGCCGGAAGGCGATTATGTTATGAGGACCGGAAGGTCAGGGCCTGGAAAGGCGTATGTGCGTAAGGGTATATTGGGGAACTCACTAAGCATTTATGCTTACAGTTGTTGTGCATGTATTGCAGGTACTAGCGAGGACCGTGGAAAGGCGCCGGCATGATCGTTACACACTGAAGATTGTCTTTATGATCTTGGGATTTTGAATAATTGTAATTGACAGAATAATTAATCTATTTATGCCTTGTTTAACATGGAAACAATTAT
Source organism: Lactuca sativa (assembly GCF_002870075.4). Lineage (NCBI taxonomy): Eukaryota > Viridiplantae > Streptophyta > Magnoliopsida > Asterales > Asteraceae > Lactuca > Lactuca sativa. Next base: position 85,404,057 of record NC_056630.2, on the reverse strand, counting down.
GTTTTTGAAATGGAAAAATTTGTTTGAAAAATTTGAGTTGTTACAATTGGTATCAGAGCCTTGGTTTGAGGGATTCGGGTGCACCTTAGGGGGTAACTGAACTCAAACCGAGGATTTGAGGAAACTTTTCGAATAAAGGCATAAACTTTTGTAAATGGTTTTGTGGTAAGCAAGAAAGAAGCAGTGTGTACGATCAGTCAGCGCCCGAACGGTAAAGATCCCCAAAATACCTTACAATATTATATAATATGAATTGTTATGCATGCTAGAAGACTAGGTATTCATGATAGGACTAGAGTGGCCTGATTTGTGATGCCTTAGTCTAGGGAAGTTGCCTATATGAGATGCTTTGCTAGTATGCGGGTAGATAGAGCGTATCAGAAGTAGGGTACTCACTATCCGGAGTTTGGGGAGGAGGACTTGGGATGAGCATTGATGCGGTGTGGTCGGTAGTATTGGGCCCGTACTACCGAGGACACCGGGTCAGTGGGAGGCCCAAGTAAGAATCCATGGATATCTGGGACTGAGTAGGGTTGCGTATCGAGTACGATTATACTCGATAGAATCTCTGATAGTTTTATGTTGTATTTCAGAGATATCATGGTTAGACCGCGTCACGGAGCAAGTACGAGCGGTGTGAGTGACGAGGATATCCGTCAGATGATCCACGAGGAAGTGGCGGCGGCGATCCGGGCTGAGATCCCGGAGATGTTTGGGTCTATCAAGACCACCCTGATGGAGACGTTTGACGAGCGGTACGCCGCATTGACTGAGTCTGCAACCGCTGCAGCTACCGCAGCTGTGGCCGCTGCTAGGCCACAGGGGGGTGATTCATTGCTGTTCCGAGAGTTCAGCAACACGAAGCCACCCGAGTTCGATGGGACGCAGGATCCGATTGCTGCGATGAGGTGGATCGCAGATATAGAGGGGTGCTTCTATACTTGTTCATGCCCGGAGCACCTGAGGGTACGGTTCGCTTTGAACCAGCTCCGTCTGGGAGCGAAAGACTGGTGGAAGTTCGTGACAGCGAATTTCACTTTGGCAGAGACTACAGCGGTGACATGGGAGGGATTTACTGCCATGTTCAGGGATGAGTACGTTCCCCCGGTGGAGAGGGAACGATTGGTTCAGGAGTTCTTAACCCTCAAGCAGGGTACTGATTCGGTGGCGGCGATCACGCGGAAGTTCCATGAGAGGGCGATGTTTTGCCCCGAGCTGGTGGCCACAGAGCAGGCTCGGATGAGCCGGTACTTGGGTGTTCTGAGGAGGGAGATCCGGGAGTTTGTGTCAAACTCCACTTATCATACCTTTACTGAGCTTCAGGCGAATGCCAGGAAGCGTGAGATCGAGTTAGAGACTCAGGCCAGGGAGGAGGCTGAGTCTCAGCAGGCAGACCGGCGACCGGCTCAGTCTCAGCCGGCAGCCAAGCAGATTAAGTCCGCCGATTCGAGGACGGGAGGTTCGAAGAACCGCACTTGCGTAAAGTGCGGCAAGGGTCACGATGGGGCGTGTCGAGCCGGTGCCTGCTACAAGTGCGGCAAGGAGGGGCACATTGCTAGGGAGTGCCCCAAGGGGTTTATGGTTTGCTTCCATTGCAACCAGACCGGCCATCGGAAGGCCGAGTGTCCGCAGCTTCGTCAGGGATCTGCACCTGTTGCCAGGACTACTAAGACTCGACCGGTGAAGGTCGAGGCCCCGAGGGCTCGTGGGAGAGCCTTTCAGCTGACTGCGGAGGAGGTCCGCGCTGCGCCCGATGTTGTGGCAGGTATGTTGTAATTCGTGTAACTATTTTTTTTTTATGTCAATATGTTATGCTTATGTTATTATGCGCGTAGGTACTTTCCTTGTGAACTCTGTGCCTGCTTTAGTGTTATTTGACTCGGGTGCGAGTAGGTCCTTTGTGTCCTTAGCCTTTAATCAGCAGATTGGCGTTAGTCGTGAGTCGTTGAGTCGACCTTTGAGAGTTTCTATAGCTGACGAGAAAGTGATTCGTGCTACGGAGGTTCTTCGGGGATGTGTACTAGAGATTTTCGGGGTTGAATTCCCGATTGACCTGATTCCTATTGCAATGGGGGATGTCTGTGTTATCGTGGGCATGGATTGGTTGAGCCGATTCGGCGCTGTCATCGATTGCGAGCGTCAGTTGGTGACCATACGAGACCACAGTGGGGGAGTTCTTTCGGTGTACGGTGAGGGTACCCGTTCTGGTTCAGCTTTTTGTTCGGCCGCTAGGGCGAGGCAGTGTCTACAGCAGGGCTGTAAGGGTTTTGTGGCATATGTGATGGATACGCGGGAGGTTTCCGAGAGACCGAAGTCAGTTAAGGAGGTCCCTGTGGTGCGTGAGTTTTCAGATGTTTTTCCCGAGGAACTGCCGGGAGTACCTCCTGTGAGGCAAGTAGAGTTTGGTATTGATCTGGTTCCGGGGGCCGCGCCTATTGCTAAAGTGCCCTATCGTCTTGCACCTCCAGAGATGCAAGAGTTGTCCTCGCAACTCCAGGAGTTGCTGGGAAAGGGATTCATTCGGCCGAGCAGCTCGCCATGGGGAGCACCTATTCTGTTCGTTAAGAAGAAGGATGGTTCACACCGGATGTGCATTGATTACCGGGAGTTGAACAAGCTAACGGTCAAGAACCGTTACCCGTTGCCGAGGATCGATGATTTATTCGATCAGTTGCAGGGAGCATCTTGGTTTTCCAAGATCGATATGAGATCAGGGTACCATCAGGTGAGGGTACGGGAAGAGGACGTCCAGAAGACAGCGTTTAGGACGCGATACGGGCATTATGAGTTTGTGGTGATGCCTTTTGGGCTCACCAATGCCCCGGCTGTGTTCATGGATCTCATGAACAGGGTATGCAGGCCGATGCTGGATCGGTCAGTGATCGTATTTATCGACGACATTCTGGTGTATTCGAGATCTAGAGAGCAGCATGAGGAGCATTTGAGGGAGGTCCTTGAGGTATTGAAGTCGGAGAAGCTTTATGCAAAGTTCTCCAAATGTGACTTCTGGTTGCGGGAGGTCCAGTTTCTAGGACATGTGGTTAATCAGAAAGGGATATTGGTCGATCCGGCCAAAGTTGAGGCGGTGATGAGTTGGGAAGTGCCGAAGTCACCCTCTGAGATCAGGAGTTTCCTTGGGTTAGCAGGATATTATCGAAGATTTATCAAGGATTTTTCCAAGATCGCAGTGCCACTCACCAGATTGACCCGGAAGGGTGTTACGTTCTCATGGGGGCCCGAACAGCAGACCTCCTTTGAGACACTTCGCCAAAGATTGTGCGAAGCCCCGGTATTGGCTCTTCCAGAAGGGATGGAAGATTTCGTGGTATATTGCGACGCATCGATTTCGGGATTGGGTGCAGTGTTAATGCAGAGGGGTCATGTGATAGCTTATGCGTCGAGGCAGCTGAAGCCTCATGAGGCGAGATATCCCACGCATGATTTAGAGTTGGGGGCAGTGGTGTTCGCTCTCAAGTTTTGGCGTCACTACTTGTATGGGGTTCGATGTACGATATACACGGACCATAAGAGTTTGAAGTACTTGATGGATCAACCCAACCTAAATATGCGTCAGAGGAGGTGGTTGGATGTGGTCAAGGATTATGATTGTGAGATCCTGTACCACCCAGGCAAGGCTAATGTGGTAGCCGATGCATTGAGTCGCAGGGCGGAGAGCACTCCATTGCGAGACGTATGCTTGAGACTGACTGTGATGACTCCAGTATTGGACGCCATTCGTGGGGCCCAAGCGGAGGCCGTGCGACCAGAAATGCAGAAGAAAGAGCGGGTTGTGGGGTTAATCTCAGAGTTTGTCAAGGATAGTCGAGGCCTTATGACGTTTCAGAGTCGGATTTGGGTACCGTTCGTAGGCGGTACGCGTACTACCTTGATGGAAGAGGCTCATAGATCGAAATTCTCGATCCATCCTGGTGCTACAAAGATGTATTTGGATTTAAAGAAGGAATATTGGTGGCCCTGTATGAAGAGGGACGTGGCATGGTTCGTTGAGAGGTGCTTGACCTGCCGTAGGGTTAAGGCTGAGCACCAGAGACCGCATGGCAAGTTACAGCCATTGGAGATCCCCGAGTGGAAGTGGGAACAGATTACTATGGATTTTATCACCAAATTGCCGAGGACTGCTAGGGGAGTTGACGCAATTTGGGTGATCGTGGATAGGTTGACAAAGAGTGCACACTTCCTTGCCATCAGTGAGAGTTCTTCGGCGGAGAAATTGGCGGAGATATACGTGAGAGAGGTGGTATCTCGGCACGGGGTGCCAATCTCGATTGTGTCAGACCGTGATGTGCGCTTTACTTCCAGATTCTGGAAGAAATTTCATGAGGAGCTGGGTACTAAATTGCATTTTAGTACCGCATACCATCCCCAGACAGACGGTCAGAGCGAGCGGACAATTCAGACACTGGAGGACATGCTCCGAGCGTGTGTGTTAGACTTCGGGGGTAGTTGGGATGCGTATTTACCATTGGCAGAGTTTTCCTACAACAACAGCCACCATTCGAGCATTGGTGTGCCGCCTTTCGAGCTGTTGTATGGTAGGAGGTGTCGGACTCCCATCTGCTGGGGAGAGGTGGGACAGAGAGTGATGGGCAGCACGGAGATCATACTCCAGACAACAGAGCAGATTCAACAAGTGAGACAAAGATTATTGACTGCCCAGAGCCGACAGAAGAGCTATGCAGACAGGCGCCGATCCGAGCTTGAATTTCAAGTCGGCGACTTCGTTCTCCTGAAGGTCTCTCCTTGGAAAGGAGTGATTCGGTTCAGGAAGAGAGGCAAGTTGGGGCCCCGGTATATTGGGCCATTTCGTGTGATTGCAAGGATAGGTCGGGTAGCCTATCGGTTGGAGTTGCCAGCGGAGTTGGGTCAGATCCATGACACTTTTCATGTGTCGCAGTTGAGAAAGTGCATAGCCGATGAGTCGGCAGTGGTTCCATTAGAGGATATTCAGGTGGATGCGAGCCTGAATTACGCAGAGAGACCAGTGGCTATCAGGGATCGGAAGATCAAGGTTCTGAGGAACAAGGAGGTACCTCTGGTGTTGGTTCAATGGCAACACCGTAAGGGATCAGAAATGACTTGGGAACCGGAGCGCGAAATGCGGGAGCAGCATCCGGAACTATTTGCAGAATGAGACTTCGAGGGCGAAGTCTAATCCAAGTGGGGGAGAATTGTAACAGCCCGGAATCCCAGGTATTATTAAAATTATGTTTTTGGGGTGATTTAAGAGGGGACTCGGCGAGTTGGAGCCTAGACTCGCCGAGTAGGATCGCGGACTTGGTCGCGGGTCCGCGACTGGACTCGACGAGTCCAGATATGGACTCGGCGAGTCGACGCTGTTCAGCAGAAACCCTAACCGTTCAGTTTGGATCGTATTTAACGCCTCTTAGGCCGTCATTTTCAGTCTTTTGATCAATTGAGAGGAACCCTAATCGCTGTGGACGACTAGAGCAAGGGAGAAAGCTTTGGAACTTGGAAGAATTGGTTAGGCAAGAAGAAGAGGGATTTGACTAAAGGAATATCAAGGAGGATTGAGTCCTGAGATTTGGGGGACACAGAGAGTGCGTTTCCAGGTAATACTCGGATCAAATCTGTTATTTTGATGTATTTATGAAATTAGGGTTTATAGAACCCATTTAGTGATTTGATGAAGTAATGCCTTGTTATCCCACGATTATAGTCTTGTATTAGGACCCTTAGAGGTCCAGAAGGTCCCATGCATGTGTACCTTGGGACGAGACCTATCTCAGAAAGCAGTTACTCGTCTGCATGGCATGGACTCGCCGAGTTGTTCTTCAGACTCGGCGAGTAGCTTGAAGATTTACTGGGACTCGCCGAGTTGTTCATCAGACTCGGCGAGTGGAGTCGGGGTGGCCCCGCGATTCTTCCACGAGGACCTCGTCGAGTCAAGAGAGATACTCGACGAGTAGAAAGGGAATATTCAGGAATTTGTGAGGACGACTAGACTCGCCGAGTCGCCATGGTACTCGCCGAGTCCAGTCGAGTTGACCGTTGACTGTTGACCAGAGTTGACCTAAGTCTGACTTCTTAGGGATAGTCACACTTAGATGATATGAGTGCTAATGAGTTATGTAATGTTATAGGAAGGTTGTAGCTCGTTGGTTTGTGCACGAGTGATTTCAAGAGTTGCTAGCTTTCAGCATTTACGAGGTGAGTCTTCTCACTATACTGCACCCGGAAGGGTTTGACTGTGTGACCGGAAGGTCGGATATGTTGTGTGATATGTATGCTATATGTGGTAAGTTAATTGTTATGTATGTTATGTATGATATGTGGGCCGGAAGGCAATATGTTATGGGCCGGAAGGCGATTATGTTATGAGGACCGGAAGGTCAGGGCCTGGAAAGGCGTATGTGCGTAAGGGTATATTGGGGAACTCACTAAGCATTTATGCTTACAGTTGTTGTGCATGTATTGCAGGTACTAGCGAGGACCGTGGAAAGGCGCCGGCATGATCGTTACACACTGAAGATTGTCTTTATGATCTTGGGATTTTGAATAATTGTAATTGACAGAATAATTAATCTATTTATGCCTTGTTTAACATGGAAACAATTATGTTTTTGAAATGGAAAAATTTGTTTGAAAAATTTGAGTTGTTACAATTTATTAAGCTCTTTTGAGCTTTAGGACCCCATTAAGCCTTGCATGCACGTAAAGTTGGCAATTTTACGTGATAAACCGCTTCAAGAAGATCAGATATGAGTCTTGGGGTTAATGCCTTAACCAATTAAGAGCTAAAAAGAAAAGTTGGCACATCAGAGGAGTACGCTGGGCATACAAGCTTGTACGTGCAACGTACAGGCCCTTAAGCGGGTACGCTTAGTGTACAAGTTGAGTACGCCCTGCATACTCAGCAGTGGGTTGTCGTGTTTGGGCCTTCGGTATTGGGCCTCGTTTTGGACCATAGGAGTTTAAGGCTCCATGTTAGGCCACCATAATATCATATTGGGCCTTAGCTAGCTTTGGGCCTTGGCCTGTTTAGGATAAGGGCAGGCTTCTTTTGTGGGCCTTGTGTGTCATGATTTGGGCCTTGTGTGACATGATTAGAGGTATCAGGTAGGATCTTGAAGAAGGTGTGGAAGGTAGTATTGGGCTTGTACTACTGAAAGCACGGGACCTGTACTAGAGACAAGAGCAAATCTGGAAACTCTAAGGAATCTGGTGGGGAGGAATCCCTTCGAATTTCCATATTATTTGTTTGCATGTTGTATATTTAGTTTGAGGATGGTGATGGCTACACACGGAGGTTTGGGACCGGTTGTGGTTCAGGTTCAAGTTCAGGTTCCGGTGCGGAACCGATTGATGAATGGTTGTGCGAGCTTATCGCAGCCGAGGTTACATGGGGTATCCTTGACGCTACCCCGATGATTTTCAATAACAACAAGGAGGGGATTATGGATATCATGGAGGAGCGGGTCAGATCATTTCAGGCCGAGATTGTTGCGGGTCAGATTTGGATTCGAACTCCCTCATTTTAGGAGTTCAAGGCGTACGGAGCGCCTGAGTTCTTTGGGGCTAAGGACCCCATCGCTAGTCGTCGCTGGATCGCTGACATGGAGAATGCTTAGCGCATGAGCTTTTTCCCTGAGGCGGAAAAGGTGAGATTCACGTCTTGTATGCTGAGGGACCGAGCACCGGACTGGTGGGAGGAGGTTACTTATGAGGCATGGATGGCGGGTGTGGTGGTGATGACATGGGAGGATTTTATGCGGAGGTTTGATCGGGAGTTTGCACCGTCCATTGAGGTGCAGCAGCTGGTGAGGGAGTTCCAGGACCTTCACCAGACTACGAAGACTGTGGCAGAGATCACCGCCTAAGTTTAAGGAGAAGGCACTGCTAATTCTGCAGTACGTTGCGGATGAGAATATGAGGAATACGAGATATCATGTTATGTTGAGGGATGATATCCGGGAGTTTGTGAGCTTTTCCGGTTGCAAAACCCTGAAGGATACGATTAAGAAGGCCCACGAGCGGGAGATCAAGTTGTAGCTCCAAACAAAGTGGAAGCTGGAGCAGGTGCAGACGGTAGTGGGCTAGGCCAAGAAGCCCAAGACCTCCGATACTTCTAGTAGAGGCCATCATGATCAGGGCTGCTGTGCCAAGTGCGGCAAGCCGCACAGTGGAGCCTATCGAGTAGGAGGCTCGGCATGTTACAGTTGTGGCCAATCGGGCCACATGAGCAGGGAGTACCCCAAAAAAGGGCTTGATTTGTTTCCACTACAACTAGACTGGCCATAAAAAGGCTGATTGCACGAGGTTGTCTGGTGGAGCAGTGGTGGCGCCTACGCCAACCACCTTGAGGATTACTGATGGCCGTCAGGTCAAGACGGAGGCTCCCGCGATGAACAATGAACTGTTTCAGTTGACCACTGATGAGGTCTGAGCAATGCCGGATATCGTTAATGGTACATGACTTATATCTATCTTTTATTGTTTTCTTGTTATGATCTTGTATAGGGAACGTTTTGGTCAATGGGTTGTTGGCTCATGTTTTATTTGATTCAGGGGATACCCGATCCCTCGTATCTCTTGCGCTCAACAAAAAGTCTTGAGACGCTCCAGGGACTTTGGATTCTCCTCTGGAGGTGGAGATTACAAATGATCGTCTTGTGAGGGCTGCGAGGGTATTCCGAGGATGTGTTATGGACATGTTCTATAAGAGGTATCCTATTGACTTGGTACCGATTTCTTTGAGGAGATTGAAGGTGATCATCGGGATGGACTGGTTGGGTCCCAATGGGGTCGTGATTGATTGTTAGCGACAGTTGTGAGAGTTTGTGTTGGATTAGGTGTCTAAGTTCATAACTATTTTTGGGATGTACTTGACCCTGTTGGCATGGTCCATTTGGGTTGCATGGCATTGCAACACTTGGATAGACTAAATTAGAGAAAGGACACTTAAGGATTATTAATATATTATAAGTTCTAATATATTAATAATATTATTTAATAGGTATTGATCAAAGAATTAATTTGGAATTAATTAAGTGATCAAAAAGAGACTAACTAAATATACGGGGTAGATTGTGTAAGTAATTTATTCTTCTATAGTGGGCTAATGATCCATGGTTTGTATGGATTGGGCTAAAACCCATAAGGTGCTCCATAGATAATCCATGGAGGTTACAAACCCATGGATCATGGAATATGAAAAGCCATGACAATTAGGGTTTACATGGTGTAACCCTACTTGTGCCACAACTATATAAAGACCCCTAGTCTAGCAAAATCGGGACTACTTGTACAAAATAGAGGGCTAGCCAATTTTGAGGTGTAAGTGAACTTCTCTCAAGTCTATTCCAAACTACAAAAGGTATGTTCTTCTTCTAGCATTTATGTTTAAAAGTTCCCCATGGTATGCTAGATAACTTAAAAACCTTAGAAAATCAATTTTGCATGTATCATAGAAAAACATAGATCCAAGGTTTCTAGGGTTGCATGCACACCTTAGGAGTGTTAGAATGTTCAAAACCCTTCAGTTTGAACCCCAAGTGGGGGAGAACTAGTCAATACTGGTGAAAGAGCTTTGCATGGGCCAACTCTCTGTTCAGCCACGAGGGCTAGGAGGCTTCTTCAGCTGGGTTGTTTTGGGTTTCTGGCTTATGTCTCAGATTCGTAGGTCGACACCACAACGGAGTTGAGTAGTGTACCTATCGTGCGGGATTTTCCCGACATCTTTCCGAGGAGTTGTCGGGAGTCTGTCCCGAGAAGCAGTTTGAGTTTCGGATTAATTTGATGTCTGTGTTGGCTCCGATAGCCAAGGCGCCATATCGTCTAGCAGCACCGGAGATGCGGGAGTTGTCTACGCAGCTGCAGGAGTTGCTAGACAAGGGTTTTATCCTTCCGAGAAGTTTCCCGTGGGGAGCACCGATTTCTATTCGTGAAAAAGATGGATGGGACACACAAGATGTGTATCAATTATCGGGAATTGAACAAGCAAATGGTGAAGAATCGTTACCCGCTTCCGAGGATCGACGACTTATTTGACCAGCTTCAGGGTGCATCTTGGTTCTCCAAGATTGATCTTTGGTCAAGATGCCATCAGATGATGAGGATGTACAGAAGACGACTTTCAGAACTCGTTATGGTCATTACGAGTTCATGATGATGTCATTCGGGCTTACTAACGCACATGCAACATTCATGGATCTCATTTTTGGATTAGTGTCTAAGTCCATAACTATTTTGGTATGTACTTGACCCGATAGTGCATGGTCCTTTTGGGTTGCCTTCACCAAAGCAACTTGATAGGATGAATTATGGAGAGAGAGGATTAATTATGATTTATTAATATATTATGAGAATAATATATTAAAGGAGAAATCATATTGTTTAATTAATACTAGTCAATAATTAATTAAGAATTAATTTTGTGGCTAAAAGAGATTAATTAAAATTAAGGGACTAGAACTATCAATTGTGTGATAGTTGAATATTGGGCTAATGGACTCCATATTAGAGGAGTGAACGAATTTTATGGGGAAAGCCATTAGAAATCGTCCAAGGCCTCTAAGGAGGGAGTCCATGGGCTGCTTAGGGCCTAAGCAGTCACATTAGGGTTTCCTTGTTAGATAACCCTAATAGCCTCACTATTTAAGGACCCCTAGGGCACCAAAAACGTAGCTAACTGATTCTTTAGGGTTTCTAGATGTTTTTGGGTGCTTCTTATCTTCTCTTTCTTCATCCTCTTGCTCTTGGTGTTTGTGAGCCATTAGAGGTGAGACATTTGTGACACTAAGCTTTCTAAAGCCAATTACAAGAAGGAATAGATTCTTATTACTACATAACAATCAAAGGTAATTTCTAAACCCTTAATTCGGTTCATAGTATGATAGATTTAGGGTTTAAAGTCTTAGATGAATGCATGTACAATAGAGAAACCTAGATCCAAGAATTAGGGTTTGCATGAGCACATAGGATGTTCTTATGGCTAAAACCCATCAGTGGTATCAGAGCCTTGATTGGTTTCTATTGTATTGATGCTTTGTGTTTCATTCATGCTTAGAAAATCGATTTTTTTCTCCTCTGACTGACAAACTCGTCGAGTCCCAAAGTGAACTCGTCGAGTAGGATGAACTCAGCGAGTCCCTATGGGAACTCGGCGAGTCATGCTGTCAGAAAGAGGGATTCTCGGGATTTCATGCCTATTTTGCTGTGGGATCATTGCCAAATCGTTTTTAATTGATAAATTACGAATTTTATTGATATTGGATGATTATCCTTACCAAAATAAAAGATAATTTCAAATCAATCAAATGTTTACTTCCTTATATGATAAATGTTAATTTTTTGGATTATTTGATCATTATCTTGCATGAAATTGAATTAGGTCATAATTAGATAATTACCAATTAATTGTTCAATTGCCTTATTTGTATTTTGATCTAATAGTTTTGAAATGTTTCAAAGCTTGCCCTCAAGTTTTGGAATTTAAATTTTTAATTAAAAGTTTAATTTTAAATTGTTAAATTCTAAAACCCAAATTTTTGAAAAAGTTCAAATTGTACCTTTATGGTTTTATTAAATTAATTAAGTGTATAATTAAAAGAGAGTTAATAAATCCATAGTGATATGGTTTACATTTAATTAAATTAAAAGTGTAATTTATTAAATTAGACCACCTAGTATTTTAAAAGTGTAAAAGACACCCTTATACAATATATAACATTAAAGGTCTAATATTATATTTGTATAATTTAAACTGCTAGTCTTACCGTTAGTAGGCATTCATTCACGAAGTCGGTCTATAAGAGGGTATAAGGTTATGGCCTATAAAATGGTCGTTTAATGGGTGTCCACTCTCACCCACCGCTTCCTTGATTGGTGGAGGGTCGTTAGCCGAACGGGTAGGATAAGGCAAAAGCTTTCCATTAAAAGTATAATGAAGTATAAAGTAACTAAATGTATTTACAAAATTCCCAATCTTAGTTACTTTAGGAAAAAGTGAATTTGATGCAATTCCATGAAATTAAACTTTGTACCCTTGCGAAGACGTTAGTGGAGCGTGTGAGGTTAACCGACACACTAAATGGTTCTAAGCAAAGGTAGCAAATGGCGACTCAATGTTTGTCATAGTTCGGTGGAGCGTGTGTGGTTAACCGACACATCAAATAGGTGACTGTAACATTGGGGGCACCATGTAAATTTACATAGTTATTCACACCCTGTTTTGTGATCCTCGGCATCCTAGTCACAAATTGATGGGCATATCGAGATTTAAACATGCCATTGAAAAGTTCAATGAATCTCAAAGGATCTAAGAGTTTTTCAATACATTTAAAACCTAATCTCTTTTTCGTTTTTCATGGTGGAAAATTAGTGAATCGTCATTCACTTACCTTCAAATGTTCTGCAATTTGGGTTACGGCATCCCTCTCCCAAGTTGTAGAGTATTGTGTTGGGTTCTAGCCTTAATATCTGATTTGGGTGATTTATTAAGGACTCAATCAATCAACTAACTTGATTTTTCTCCCGTTTTGTAGATGTCTGAATCTAACCGTGGTCTTCCCGAATCCCATGGAAAAGGTTTTCCTGCTCAAATTGAAAGTTTGTTACACAATGAAGGTGAAAGATCGATCCCTACATTGTGGACCAGCTTGGTTTCACTTCCTCCACCTCCTCTTGTTGTTAACCCAAACCCACAAGATCGAAGAATTGAAAAGTTCAAAATCACTTAAGCCCTGTTGGCAATGAAACATGAAGATGGAAAATCCGTGTGTGCTCACGTCCTAGGGATGAAATCACACATCAATAGGTTGACAATGTTGGGTGCATCATTTCCAAAGAAGTTGGTTGTAGACTGGGTTCTTCAGTCACTCCCTAAATCATATGATAAGTTCATAAGAGAGTATTATATGATGGATCTTGACGTGACCCTCATTGACCTAACTTACATGTTTATTACTATTGAATCAGAAATGATTTGGCAAAGTAATGGAGCATATTTGTATGGTAATTCAACCAACCATGCTTCCGTGGTCGCTCCAGGAGAAGCAACCTATTTCTGCTGCTAAGAGAAGGGGTGTTGGATACGAAGCTGCCCAAAGGACCTGAAGAATCTAAGAGATGGGGGAGTCAAGAAGTATGGCTCTACTTCAAGTAAAATCCACTATCTAACTCCATTAAGTTCCCATTCATTGATTCTTAATACATAATGTGATAAGATTACATTTGAATGTTTTGCAGGATCAGGGAAAAGAGAGGAAGCTTGATGGAAGAGTAAGATGAGTCTGATCACGAAGAAATGGATCACGATCGCATGGATTTGAAGATCAGATTTTGAGCTTAGAAAGTTATGATAGAGTTGTTAGGAATATTTGATTACATAGTTTTTCAGTTGATTTTGCATTGTAAGGACTTGTTTTCCGCTACTTTTATGAATAAAATAAAATTTTGATTTGTCTTATATATATATATATATATATATATATATATATATATATATATATATATATATATATATATATATATATATCCTTGTAATGAAATCGTTGTGAAAAACTGATGTTTGTGTATTTCTATAAATGGATGTGATTCTTAGTTATGTTATTTATGGTAGTGTCAAAAAAATTCTAAGTAAGGAAAGATTCCCATCACCCAAGTTTCAATTGGAAAGAAACTTGGAATCATATGATTCAAATCATGTGATGTATGGAAATCTTGGTACTTAAGAAATTAAGACTAATTCCTTGATCACAAGTATGTGAGTCAATTGAAGGACTAAAGGACTAGAACACAATGTTGTGCACTAGTCAAGTCCACCACAGAAAACAATGAGACTATTCGTCATGATTTACTAAAAGGTCTAGTAAATGTAGTTATACTTACAATATTGATTGTAATTCTGAATCATTGAAAAGTTTCAATGAATGACAGAACGAATAAGAAGAATCAATGACGGCCGAAAGATAAAAAGTTTCTCAAATTTAAGAAGAAGGGAGAGTACTTTTATATCAGTTGTATGATCATCTTAATGATTAAGAAGCATATCACAATTGATCATCTATGGACATCTTAGTGCACTAGTATGGCTAAGAGGAGGAATCGTAAATTGTTGAAATGGTTAAATCAAAAGGATAAGTCATACTTCGTTCCAAAATCAAGTCTTAGAGTTATACTCCAAGATTTTGACTTGAGTGACATAATCTTAAGTAAGAATGTTCTTACACCTGCACATATTGGTAAGTTGTGATATCTTGAATAAGACAAAGACCAACTAGTACCAAATTGCGTGTAGGTTTTGTCTTGATATAGACACACTAACTCTTGGATATTTGCTTTGTCAAGAAATGTTTCTTGATAAGAGAATCTAATATGTCAAGAGGTCAGTGGGAGTCTAAAGATCTTGAAAAAATTTCAAGAACAAATCAAGAAGTAAACCGATTAAACACTAGCACACGACTTGAGGAATGTAACCTATCGTGTTGACAAAATTTTATTTCTGTGCCAACCCAGTTGAGTGATTACGCATATGAGTTCTACGAGTTCTCTATAGGTTGCATAAGGGCAAACACCTTGTTCAATGAAAGTACATTGACTGGCATAGGTGAGCTGCTAGATAACTTAGAAGCAATGGTGGGACCCTTTACGACAAGAAATTAAGAATGAACAAGTTCTGCCCATAAGAGTTTGAATTTGTCACAAACATTATCTTTCGATTATGGTTATGGCAAATTCACATGGATAGGAACACATACACCATAAAATCTAAGTTTCATAAGGTTTCTCTCCTTCATGAAAATGATTGTGATGAAACGCTTTCACTAAGAGAGATTTTAAGGAGATACCGATTATGTAAATTGCATTCTCAAATTCGATTATGATTACGGCATCCCTCTTCATAGTTCGAATTGTGAGATTTGGCAATTAGTCTGAACATCTGGGACTTAGTAAAATAAGTCTTGAATTAGTACAGACACACATGTGAGTTGTCAAAGGAAAGGTGTGTGATTTTGAGAAGCTTAGATAAAGGCTTATCGAAGCATATCATATTATAAACAATGAACTTTGGAAGTCAATAAGTATTGTTTTCTAGAAGTTTAGTTGGTTTCTAAATACGTGTCAAAGCTAGTGGGAGCATAAATGTTATGCTGGAATGGATATAATCATCATGTTAGTGGGAGCATGATTATTATTTAAGTATTTCAAGTTGGCAATATTAATTATAGAAAAACAAAAGTCTCACTTTGCAAAGTTGCATAGGTAGAAAAGTTGTTTTTGCTATAATTAAGGAAGAGAATGTTATACTTCGTTTCCAATCTAAAAGCTTAGATCAAGAAATTTTAATTGAATTTAGTCAAGGGTATATTTAATATTTGCATTCTCAAAGTTCGATTATGATTACGGCATCCCTCTTCATAGTTTGAATTTTGAGAACACGACAAATAGAAATATTATTACGATATTATAGTAAGAAATTGGTAAAGTATCATGTTTTCATTATGAATTGTATCACATACGCTTCGAGTATAGAATGAATTGCATATGTTGTAATATTCGACCGTTCTAAAATTTTCCAAATGCCTAGGGCATTTAAAAAAAGGAAATGGAACCGGTTTTGACTAAAATAATTAAACAACTGCCAAGGACAATCTAAGGTTCGCCAATGATTGGTCGCTTGTGGACAGTTGAAAGTATAGTCATGGATGGACCATATTGACATTATTATGAATAAATAAGATTCTATTTAGGATGAGTTGTCATATGGAAAATATGGAAATGTTTCCATATTGGGAGTTGGATATCGAGAATAAAAGTCTAGATTAGAAACTTTTATGCAAGAAGGATGTTCAAAGGAATGTACTTTGAATATAAGACTTCATGACTATGGAATTGTCTTGTAACAATATCCAATAGAGTATTTTGTAATTTCATTTGTCGAGTCTTGGTGACTTTTGTGCCATGACATTACGAAAGTACTGTTGCATAAAATGTTAGAATCTAACATATTCTAGTAGTGGCGAAAATTTTGTATTCTTACGCTAATGGATTAGGAATTATGAAATGAGTGTGATTTAAAATGTTATTCAATTATACTATTTCACAAAGTAAGGACCATAGGTAAACATAGTGTGCATGCTGAGAGCATGAGACAATGGTTGTTATAATTCAAGTAATAAGTTGATTACCCGAAACATTATACAATGAATAATGTGTAATCAATATGGTTATTAAATAAAATGAGTTTTATTTATACTCAAAGGTTTGGGGCCATATTGGGTTCGATTATTTTTGTATTTCACTTTGCATGTTTTGACTTCCCGAATAATAAAATTATTCAAATCCTCCACAGCCGCTCATTATTTGGAAGTAGGAATGAAAGAAGATTGTCATGAATCTAATTGTAGATTGTCTATAGTGTTTTAGATATACATAGAATAGTTATTAGACTTATGCAAGTGGGAGACTGTTGGATTAGTGTCTAAGTCCATAACTATTTTGGTATGTACTTGACCCGATAGTGCATGGTCCTTTTGGGTTGCCTTCACCAAAGCAACTTGATAGGATGAATTATGGAGAGAGAGGATTAATTATGATTTATTAATATATTATGAGAATAATATATTAAAGGAGAAATCATATTGTTTAATTAATACTAGTCAATAATTAATTAAGAATTAATTTTGTGGCTAAAAGAGATTAATTAAAATTAAGGGACTAGAACTATCAATTGTGTGATAGTTGAATATTGGGCTAATGGACTCCATATTAGAGGAGTGAACGAATTTTATGGGGAAAGCCATTAGAAATCGTCCAAGGCCTCTAAGGAGGGAGTCCATGGGCTGCTTAGGGCCTAAGCAGTCACATTAGGGTTTCCTTGTTAGATAACCCTAATAGCCTCACTATTTAAGGACCCCTAGGGCACCAAAAACGTAGCTAACTGATTCTTTAGGGTTTCTAGATGTTTTTGGGTGCTTCTTATCTTCTCTTTCTTCATCCTCTTGCTCTTGGTGTTTGTGAGCCATTAGAGGTGAGACATTTGTGACACTAAGCTTTCTAAATCCAATTACAAGAAGGAATAGATTCTTATTACTACATAACAATCAAAGGTAATTTCTAAACCCTTAATTCGGTTCGTAGTATGATAGATCTAGGGTTTAAAGTCTTGGATGAATGCATGTATAATAGAGAAACCTAGATCTAAGCATTAGGGTTTGCATGAGCACATAGGATGTTCTAATGGCCAAAACCCATCACTCATGAACCAGGTTTTCAGGCCAATGTTGGATCGGTATGTGATTATTTTCATTGGTGATATTTTAGTCTACTTTAAGTCCAAGGAGCAACACGAGCAACATTTGTGAGAGGTGTTGGAGACCTTGAGGAAGGAGAGGCTTTATGCCAAGCTTTCCAAATGTGAGTTTTGGTTGCGTGAGGTGCGGTTTTTGGGGCACATCATCAACTAGGACGGTATCTTGGTGGACCCGGCCAAGATTGAGACTTTGATGCATTGGGAAGTTTTGAAGAATGCATCTGAGATCCGGAGTTTCTTGGGTCTTGAAGGGTATTATCGGAGGTTTATTCAAGACTTCTCCAAGATTTCAGTGCCTTTGACCCACCTGATCAAGAAGAATGTGAGCTTTCGGGGGGGTCCAGATCAGCAGTTGGCCTTCGAGACTCTAAGGCAGAGGTTGTGTGAGGCCCCGATTCTTGCGTTACCCGAGGGATTAGATGATTATGTGGTGTATTGTGATTCTTCTATTTTGGGTTTGGAAGTTGTCCTTATGCAGA
Source organism: Lactuca sativa (assembly GCF_002870075.4). Classification (NCBI taxonomy): domain Eukaryota; kingdom Viridiplantae; phylum Streptophyta; class Magnoliopsida; order Asterales; family Asteraceae; genus Lactuca; species Lactuca sativa. Next base: position 85,386,285 of record NC_056630.2, on the reverse strand, counting down.
TAAGGCATGTGATTGACTACGCCTCGAGGCAGCTGAAGCCTTATGAGTCAAATTACCCCACACATGATTTGGAATTGGGGGTTGTGGTGTTTGCACTCATGATCTGGAAGCATTACTTATGCGGAAGTGGGGTGGTTAGATGTGGTGAAAGACTACAACTGCGAGATTTTGTATCACCCTGGGAAGGCTAATGTGGTAGCCGATGCTTTGAGTTGTAAAGAGGTGTGCTCACCGCTCCAGGATATTTGTTTGAGGATGAATGTTACTTCACCCTTGATGCACTTGATCAAGGAGGCTCAGGTAGAAGGATTGAAGAAGGAAAGTTAGAAGATTGAGCGGATTAAAGGGCAAATTTCATTGTTTGTTAGAGACATTCGGGGATTATTAACTCGGTGTGGTAGGGTTTGGGTTCCGACATTAGGTGGGGTGAGATAGACAATTTTGGAGGAGGCACACAAGTCTAAGTGTTCTATCCATCCGACAGCCACAAAGATGTACCAGGACTTGAGATGAGTTACTGGTGGCCCTGCATGAAGAGAGAAGTTGCTTGGTTTGTTGAGCGGTGTTTGACATGTAGGAAGGTCAAAGCTGAACATCAGATACCTCACGGCAAGGTCCAGTCGTTACCCATCCCCATGTGGAAATGGGAGGAGATCACTATGGATTTTATCATGAAGTTTCCAGGACGGCGTGAGGTGTTGATTTTATTTGGGTCATTGTGGACAGGTTGACAAAGAGTGCACACTTTATTCCAATTACCGAGAGTATATCCATCAAGAAGCTAGCAGATATCTATGTTTTAGAAGTGGTAGTCAGGCACAGGGTGCCAATACATGTGGTCTCAGACCGCGATGTTCATTTCACCTCAAGGTTTTAGAGGAAGTTCCATAAGGAGCTAGGCACTCAATTGCATTTTAGTACAACGTATCACCTCCATACCGACGGTCAAAGTAAGCAGACAATCCGAAAACTCGAGGATATGCTTAGGGATTGTGTGCTGGATTTTGGAGGGAGTTAGGATACTTACCTTCCACTAACAGAGTTATCCTACAACAACAGTTATCATGCTAGTATTGATTGATCACCGTTCGAGATTTTGTATGGAAAAATGTGTAGGACCCCGTTTGTTGGGGTGAGCATGGACATCGGGTCATAGGAAATACTAAGTTAGGGCTTAAGACCACTGAGTTGATTCAGTAGGTACGCGATAGGTTGCAGGTCGCGCAGAGTCATCAGAAGAGTTATGCTGACCGAAGCCGTTTGGATCTTGAGTTTCAGGTGGGAGACTTTTTGTTGCTAAAGGTGTCACCTTGGAAAGGTGTCGTCCGGTTTCGAAAGAGGGGCAAGCAGGGTCCCGGATTCATTGGTCCATTCAGGATTTATGCCCGTGTTAGCAGGGTTGCATACCGGTTGGATCTCCCTGATGAACTTAGTCAGGTCCATAACACTTTCCATGTATCTCAGTTGTCAAAATGTGTAGCCGATGATTATGCAGTGATCTTGTTAAATGATATTCAGGTGAACGAACATCTAAGCTATGTTGAGAAACCCATTGTGATCCTTGACAAAAAGACTAAAACTCTGTGTGATAAGGTGGTGAATTTGGTAAAGGTGCAATCGCAGCACCGAATAGGCTCCGAGTAGATCTGGGAGCCAGAGGATGAGATGATAGAGCACTATCCAGACTTATTCGCATCAACAGACTCCGGGGACGAAGTCTAGTTCAAGTGGGGGTGAGTTGTAATATCCGAATCCATGTATGTCCATTTCTAAGTCTTTGATATAATTAAAGTTGGCAAGGAGACCCTCTGTACGTTAGGCGTACGTGCATGTACGCTTAGCATACATGGGCACGTTTGAGCGGGCAGCTGAGCCTCGTACGCGGGGCATACATGGCCTGAGACTAAAACCCTATTCTTTGGATTTGTCCCTATTGAAACCCATTTATGGCCTTTAAACCCTCACCTTTATCAGCCTCCTCACCTTTAAACGTCCCTAAAAACCCTAAGTTGCCATTAGAGGTGATTTTGATCTTGAAGTAACAAAAATGAGCCATTTTTGGTGTGTTTGCTACAAGAAGAACTTGTGGTGCAAGCCTTGGACATGGTTGAGCTTCTAGATCCAACATCCACATCATCTTAAGGAGCATTTGGAGGTATAAAGTTCATACCTTGCTTATCTATTGCTTAAATCTCTTCTTAAGCTTGTTTTGGTTTTTTTTGGTTGGTCTTGAAGAGTTAAGACCATTTGTGATGCCAATCTTGTAGATCTGGATGTTTAGTGGACTCCTTAAGCTTAAAGGTACAAACTTTGGTGTTTGTGACCTCCATGCAAGTACTAAGTCATTTATTAGGCTCTATTGATCTTTAGGATCTCATTAAGCCTTGCATGCACGTAAAGTTGGCAACTTTACGTGATAAACCACTTCAAGAAGATCAGATCTGAGTCTTGGGGCTAATGTCTTAACTGATTAAGAGCTAAAAAGAAAAGTTGGCACATCAGAGGAGTACGTTGAGCATACAAGCTTGTACGTGCAACGTACATGACCTTAAGCGGGTACGCTTAGTGTACAAGTTGAGTACGCCCTGCATAGTCAGCAGTGGGCTGTGGTGTTTGGGCCTTCAATATTGGGCCTCGTTTTGGACAATGGGAGTTTAAGGATGCACGTTGGGCCACTAGAATATCGTATTGGGACTTACTAGCTCTGGGCCTTGGCCTGTTTAGGATCAGGGCAATCTTCTTTTATGGGCCTTATGTGTCATGATTTAGGCCTTGTGGTCCATAAAACCCGTTGTTATGAATGGGTTTGTTTTGATTAGGCCCATTAAAGGAGAAAGGCTTTGGGCCTTATTTTAGGAGTTTGGAATTAGGGACTTTGGACCCATAATTTGGGTTTTTGACCTAATTATGATTAGGGTAATTGTGTTCAGTCAGTGTGAGATTCACGGAGCGGTAGCTAAGCAATTATTATTTATCAGCAGATCGAGGTGAGTTTTCTCACTATATCAATGGGTCGAAGGCACCAATGTCGGCCCATTACTTGATATATGATATGTTAGTTCTCTATGTGTTTGATTGTCTGAAGACCTCGGGGGTACCCATGGAACTTACATGGAAGACCATGGGGGTAGCCCATGGCATTCCAGGGAAAAGACCACGAGGGTAGCCCTTGGCAATTATATGCATGTTGCATGGTAATTTATGATTATATGTTATGTGGTATTTTGTATCTCACTAAGCTTTTGCTTACAGTTTGTATTGTGGTTTTAGGTACTAAAGGGAAGGGTCCGGCTTGATAGCGCAACATTCATTCTCCACCATTTTCCGTATTTACTGATGTTGTTACTTTGATAATTTGACGTGTTTATGATGTAATGTAATATGGAAACTAATTATGATTGTAATTCCTATTTTTAAAAATGAAAATTTTTATCTAGTTTTTGGCCTATTACATACCTCATGTCATTAGGACAGTTTTGAAAAAACTTTCATGGTTTGTTACCTATAAATGTAGTAAAATGTGTTAATTAATGTTTTAGAGACATTTGGAATAGCTTGTTGGCTAAATTTGATTTTTAATGTAAGTTTATTTGTCAAATTTATAAATAAATAAATAAAAGAAAGTGTCTAAATGTGTACAATTGCAAAAGTTAATTACCCTTATAATTTTATTGGTCGCTAGAGAAGTTGTCGAAAACTAGGGATGAGCTTTAGAACTAGACTGATTCGGAACCGGAACCAGTTTTCCTATATTATAAGAACCAGGAATCGGACCGCCGGTTCTAGCGTCGGTTCCGGTTCCGGTCTCGTTTTTTTGGTTATTTTTCAGACTATAACCGATTGAAATATTATAGATGATATGTTATCTTCTGGAGCTTGTAAATGATTCAATATTTAACCAAATTATGACTTTTTACATTCTAAATTGATGTACAAACACTAAATTATATGATGAAAAAAGAATCAAATAGTTCCGACTTCATATTAGTGATTTATGTGCATTTTAAAAGCGGGACAAATTCCAAAAAAAATGTTGAAACATAAAATATGCAACATTGATATGTTGTCTTCCGAGGTGTATAACTGATTCAATATCTAATAAAAATATGTGTTTTTATAGTCTAAAATGAAGTACAAACACCAAATTACATGCTGGAAAAAATTAAATAATTCTAACATCATATGAATGAGTTATGCATATTTAAAAAAATGGGACAGATTCAAAAAAACAAAAAAAAAATGTTGAAATAGAAAAAACGCAACATCGATATTGTTTCTTTTGGGGCATGTGTCTGATTCAATATCTAACCAAAATATATTTTAGTACAGTAAAAACTGAATTACAAACTCCAAATTATATGTTGGAAAAAAATTAAATAATTCCAACTTTATATAAGTGGGTTATGTACATTTTAAAAAACGGAAAAATTGTCAAATCGGTTCCGTTTTTTAGAATCATGACCGGTTTTCATAAAAATGAAGAACCGGTAACCGGACCTAGTTATCGGTTCCGGTTCCGTTTCCGACGGTCCTAATGCTCATCCTTATTGAAAACCATAAAAACATTTAGTCGTTGATCATAATAACATTTTTCCAAACATTTATATAAATTTGTTGGTCATATGTGTATAATTTTTGAGCCTTTATTTTAACACCAATTGTCATCCCTATTTAAAATGAACCTTTATTCGTCTTACTATTTGGATTCATCCGTAGACAAAATTACAACCAAAATAACCTAATAAGTGGATGGAAAAAGACTAATTGAACAAGTCAAATTATGCACCTTAGTTCCCAAATAAGTTAATGAACGAAAAAAAATAGTAGCGGGAAGAAAATAAAAAAGATTAATGTTTATGGATTTCGTTAAAGAAAGAAATGAGCACTCAACGGGACTTGAACTATGAGATGAACTTTAACACTTATATCCATTTATGTCCACAACGGAATCTGAACCCTCAATCCTAAGGAAGGAGGGCAACACCAGATATTGCTGATTTAGAAACTCTTAGGTAAAAATTGAAATAAATGAAAGGAAAACTTTTCCTCTAAACTTTTCTTCTTTTCTTCTAAGTTAAAAAGATTCGAAGAGAAATGAATAAAACGTTTTAATATTTATTTTAATTCGTTCTAATTGGGAAACACAACATTCAATTTTCTTATACTTCTTTTTTATCTTCTTTTTCTTCATATTTTTTTTCTTTCTTTGCTAAAACTCAAGAAGTAGATGTAGCCGTGTAAAATGGCCTATTTGTGTATTAGTTATTTTATTTTTTTCATTTTCTTTATTTTTAAACTATATATTTTTCTATATTAAAATCCCACTCGACCTAAGATTTAGTTTTATGGAATATAATGTAAAAATGATATATGAAGATCCTATCACAAAAAGCTTTAAAAAATTCAACATAAAAACATGCTTCGTACTAAACGGTAATTTCATAGGTCAACTTTTGAATATTTTCAAAAATAACATTGTTTTTCGAATTGTCGAATTGGACAAATTGGATTGGACTATTTGGTTCGGATTTTTGGATTATTGGATTGGTTTTTAACAAAACCGAATTACTATTTTGGATTTCGGATTGGTTTTGGTTTATAAAATATGAACCGAATAATCCAAAAAAACCGAATAACAATTTATTATTTATTTATTTTTAATATAACTATAACTATTTATTAATTTTATAATTTATTTTATCAAATAAGTTCAAAAAGTTTCATCTAATAAAAAACATTAATATGCATTTTCTCTTAAAAGTCCTTTATCTATTAAATAGTAAATAATAATATAGTTTATAAGTTTTAAATCACAATTAAGTATTTGTTTTGCTTCCTCTATAAAAATTGAATAATATTATAATTATATGTCATTTTAAAATGTTTTAGTTTTTGAAAACCGAATTATAAAAACCGATCCAACCAAATTGTAATTGGATCGGATCGGACCTGATTTGAATTTAGTTAGGATTATTCAAATCCATATTTTGAAATCCGAAATTAATTTGGATTTACTTAATTGGATCGGATCGAACCGATCCATCCAAACGAACATCCCTAGGTCAAGTTGTGAATTTTTTTACCATATTTTTGTAAAATCTCTTTTAACATAAGACTACATTTTAAAAAACATAAAACTATATTTTGCTGTGAAAATAGTTTTTAAAGAATTTTATCACCAAAAAATATTTTTTTTGACTAAAAAATCTTGATTTTTGTAAAAATTCAAGCACAATAATTTAACAATGAACAATAATTTTGCAAGGTTAATCTATGAATTTTTTTTAAAGACTTTATTTTAGGCATTTTCGTTGGTCAACTTTAGATTTTTTATTAAATATCCAGAAACAACGAACACTTAAACATTTCGCATGTTAAACGATTATTTCGCAGATCAACATTAAAAACTTATAGTTATTTATATAAAAACTTTAATTTTCATAAAAAAAAATTTAATAAATTTAGCTAGATTTGTTATTTTCTTATACTTTCATCCTAAATCTGTATTTATGTCACCTACCATTCATTCAAAATCTTTTAGTTTCATTTCTTAAAATCTTACGTCTTAAAAGGTTATCAATACTATTTATCTGATTTTGTAAATAAATAACCGGTAAAGTAAGTCAATATCTTTATTGAAATTTGAAGTTTACATTTGAATTTAATCAATTTATCAATGTTGTATTCTCTATAATTGTATAATTTTTTCATATATATATAATCATAAATTAGTATTTCGTATTATGTGCATTTAATTGGTTAAAAAAAAGTTAGTAATTAAAAATATATATTAGGTCACATCATATGATACCTGACAAAAGTCACGCCACGAAAATTTAAAGTGATTGGGCCCTGCTTTTACATGATTCGAGTGTTCATCAATGTTGTAGGTCCCATTTGCTTTACTTTCTTATTTCTTCCTTGTGTTTATATTATTTTGATACATCATTAAAGATAATCACATAAAAGCTCTAAAATAATACGTAGTAATTATATTACATAGGATTAATAATATAAAAGATCTTAAGTTTGCAAAAATATACGGACTTTTTTTTTTAGATTTTAGGTTTGCTAAAACAAATTTTTCGGAATTTTTTTTTAAATTTTCTCAATTTTTTAGATTTTCATGGTAAACTGAACATTTATGCAAAAATTAAGGGTCTTAATGAACCAAAAAAAATGATTTATGAAAAAAAAAAAGGAAAATAACTTATCAGGTAACAAATTATTGTGTTTGTTTTCGTTTGGTCACTTTTTTTTTGTATTATATTTATGTTCCGGCCAATATATGAACTTTCCAGTGGATATATGAACTTTCCGGCGAAAATTGAAGTTTTTTGAAGAACTTGAACTCAAAGCTGATGAAGGTTCATCCATGGAAGAAATGGGGCTGGTCTCATTTCTGATTTTGTAGATTTGGAAAATAAAGAAGAAAATCGAGTACTCATTTCAAGGATTCTGCCATGGATGTAAAAACATAAGCATGTGTGTGTCAGATCTGATTACCCAGATCTATTCTCATGTTCACCATCTTCCTAATCACCCATTACTTCCATCGTCACTTTCTCAGTCCACAAGACATCAAAACAAGAAGCACCGGTTGCCTTCCACTTTAAAACGAGCCAAACACCACCTCCTTTTTACATGTTCATCATCTTCCTAATCACCCATTACTCGAAGTACCACCTGATACAAACCTAAACCCCATTTCCAGTCAAGCAATAACCAACATAAATCGTTTGTTTCTGAAATCCTTGACATTGTGCTAATCGATTTGTGTGTGCAAGTCTAAGAGAAAATCCTTTGATTTCGTTAATGGGTTTTTAGATATGGGATTGAAGGTTTATCTTCTTTTTCTTTTTTTGAAATGGTTTGAAGGTTTTCCATAGAAGAAACAAGTTCAAGATGTGCTAGTCGGTTTCTGATATGTATGTTTTTTTGGTTTAAATCATTTCAGTAAAAGATTTAAACTCGCCGGAAAAGTAATGTTCGCCGGTGACCCGCCGGAGAAGATGACTGGAGAGTCGTTGGGGTTACCTAGTTGCCGGAAACCTTCAATAACCGGTAACAAGGGTATTTTTTTTTCACTTCCAACAAGTTGAATGGTAAATAAGATACAAAAAAAAGTGACCAATCGAGAACAAAGCTAATAGTTTGTTACCTTCATAAGTCATTTTCCCCCAAAAAAAAAAAATTGAACATTTATGTCAAACATACGGCTTTAAAGAATCAGATTTATACAAAATGGTAAAACTGAACAAAAAAAAAAGTTGCAAACATCCGATTTTAGTGAACCTAAAATCTACAAAAAGGTAAATCTATATATTTCTGTCAAACTTAAGGGTTTTATGTCATTATTCCTTTTATATATTATTTTGATATTGTTAGTTGCATTTTATGCACCTGTTTTACATGTTTAGTTATGTCATTTCATCGCATTTAGTTATTAATTATTGCATTTAATTAATAATTTGGGCACTTGCATGTTTTATTCATAATGTCTGATACTTCATCATTTTTGAATGGTTTTGGTAGGAATTACGGGTATGCAGAGTAAAAGAGCTATGGAGCATGTAGCATGGAGAGAAGATGGACCGGCCGGGTCATGGAATAAAAACTTGACGACATAGCCCAAGTCGTTGCATTTAAAACTCGGTCTGTGTTACACCGACACAAGCCGTGTTTGTCATTTTCATCATATATTTAAGCGACACGACTTTGGTTGAAGTTAGAACGAAGACGGAGTTAAGATTGAAGGTCAATTGAAGTTTCAGCAAAAAGTGTGGTTTGGTGCAAAAACTTATGGGCGTGAGTTCAAAACTCACGGTCTGATCCAAAACTCACAGTCTGAAAACAAAATCTGACAACAAAACTCGCATTCTGGTCCCAAAAACTCATGACCGTATTTGTAACGACGTGAAAATTTAAAACAATTTTTCATTTCCAACCATAATAAATTTCATAAAATAATTTCAAAACTCATTGTATCAAATATTATCTCAGAAAAACATATCCCAGAATCTCAAACACATAAATCTTGATCAGTGTGTACAGATCATGCCGGCGCCTTCCCGCGATCCTCGCTGGTACCTGAAACACATATCACACTACACGGTAAGCATAAATGCTTAGTGAGTTCCCCAAAATACCACATACGCACATACGCCACTCAAGGCTATAACTCTACAAGACCTTCTGGTCAATGTGTCTTAGAGGACTTACGTCCCATAATCCTAGTAGACCTTCCGGTCCATATCATCTTGACCTTTCGGCCCATACACTGTTGACCTTTCGGTCCATATCATACTACTCATAACATAACGTAGCACAAACATATCATATAACAGCATACATCACATACTCATCATAGCACATAAGACCTTCCGGTCACACATAATTACCACTCTAGGTAAAGTATAGTGAGAAGACTCACCTCGTATGATGTCGGATAATCTCTCGTGCTCGATAACCCGACCTAGCCTCCTCCTATCAAAATGATAACATCTCTAATCAATACTTTCTCTTGTCCTCACCTCTAAAGAATGGGTAAAATACCATTCTACCCTTCCCTAACCTCTCTTGAGTCAGCTTGACCAAAACCTTCTGGTCAACCGAAGTCAACTCTAGTCAACGGTCAAACTTTGACCAGACTCGTCAAGTGCACTCGGGTGACTCGGTGAGTCCATGCGTGTTCTCAAAATCCTCCTAAGGCCTCACTCGACTCATCGAGTTAGCCTTTCACTTGACAGGTTATAATTGGTCACGAGTTGCGGGGCAACCCGACTTGACTCGTCGAGTCCTCTTATGGACTCGGCAAGTTTCCTCCATAGCAACACACAAACGATCTTCTGAGTTCAGATCTGTTTCTCTAACTTATAGATCTGACCTCCTAACACCCAAAAATCACGTAAAGGTCCAATCTTTAAGCTCATGCAACACTCATATAAACTTATTTGATGAAATAGCTCCTAAAATGGCAACCAATGTCCACAACTCCAAAGGGACTGCATAAAGCTGGAAGGTTGAGACCCTCTGGACCTCTTAAGGTCCAGATCTAATGCTTATTCCACATTGGGACTTCATATACACCATATTCCATTGAAGAAAAGGGTCAAGAAACCCTAGATTCATGCAATCTACACCATACAGCAAGAAAGGGCCGATTTGTTACCTCAAAGTGAAGCTCCTTGCTCCAGAGTCTCAGATTGACAACCTCCTTTGGTCCTCCTTGTTGAATCTGTTCTATTCCTTTGCAAAATCACACCAATAAAGCTCAAAATAGCCCTTCTCTCACTCTCTATGCTCTCTAGTTCGTAGGGATCTCTCAAGGGTGAAGGTGGCTGCCAATGAAGGCCATAAGGACCCTTAAATAGGGCACATGCCCAAAGATTTAGGGTTTCTGCCACATCGCGGACTCGTCGAGTCCATTCATTAATCCGAGTCATCAGTCGCGTTCCTACTCGACGAGTTTAGGCGTCAACTCGTCGAGTCCCTCTTCTTAACTCAAAAATCAATACTTAAATTATGATACCTGGAAATCCGGATGTTACAGTGTTTTTTCCGAGAGTGGTTACCACTTATGTCAAAATAGAGGAAATGGGTTCATTATTGACACAGATGATTTTCGAAGCACCAGCGGGTGATTTTGGGAGATTTTTGAAGGCTTCTAATCATTGAAAACACTAGTAATTTCAGTTTGTAAATATTAAATGATTCCATTTCATTTCTTTGTTTGATTTGTTTTTATCCATGTGTAGTTAAAAAACCGTAGTTTCTAGTTCTTTTTCAAAACATGTTGATCATTTGACTTGAACATATGAATTGATATTTGATTTATGATTCTATTCTAGTGATTGTGTTCTTGTTTTAACTAGAATCCTTGAATTTGACTTGTGTTTGATTGGTCACTTATATGAATTGAGTTCATGCGTATTTATTTGACTTTGTATGATACCTAATTGCCTTGTAAAGTTAATGTTAGGTAACAAGCAATAAGTTTTCTTATCGTAGAACATATGTCACATGTTTTCACACTTCTGAGCGTATAATAAGAAATGAACATTATTGGGAAGCTTATACAAATCTTAATGTAGTTTTCAATGCAATCTAAGGGCGTATTTAGGTTGAATTAGACAATTAGTAAAGCTAGGTATAATCAAATAGAGTGTTTTGATTAGATAAATTGGCAAGCGAGAGGTATATAGAGTGTTAATATCTTGCAGTACCAACATAAAATAGTAATTATAAAGTTCCTTAAGGCATAATCAAGTTAAATAACAACATTGAGAACTATAACTGTAACTGTCTCGAAAAATTGTTTACAAATCTATTTAATTTTGGCATGCTTTGAAAGTATATTGTTATTTATATTTTCAAACAAACCCCCACCTTTGTGACCAAAGTACATTATGCAAAGAGGTATACATCATTGCCATGTGTCTCTGTGGTTCTACCTTGCTTATCATCTACTCCATTCAGTGCATTAGACCGGTGAATTATAGTTTTTTTGTACCCCTTTATTTGTTGGGTTTAACATCTTAATAAATTGTGTATGCCAAGATTTTTTTCCGCATAGGTACCCTTTTCCGGTCAATACGAAAATCAAGAAAACACTCAAAATGATTAAAAAGCAAGCCAAGCTTCAAAAGAAGCAACCGACTTCTGAGACTCCTTCTTCATCTACATCTTCGATGATCAACATTGGGAGGAAGTTCCTCTTTCAAGTGATTCAGATTTGTAAACCCAATCACTCTCACCTCAACCCTCTTCATCTAGAAACATCACTCCGCCTTCCTCACTTACTCATAACATCACTGAACCCACACCTACCGAAACACTAATTCCTTCAAGCAACGTGGACGAAAATCTACCCAAACAAACCCTTCGCCAATGGGGCGAGGCAAGAGGTTACTCAACAACCTCTTTGCATCACCTATACGGCTGCAACCAACCTTAAACTTAAATCAGCGCTCACACACTAACTACCTACTTTCAGAGGACTCGAAAATGAAGATCATTATAAGTTCCTTATTGAGTTTCATGTTGTGTGTGTTCGGATGAATCCACATAATGTCACAGAGGACCAAATCAAGCTTATGGTATTCCTCTCCGTGGTGTAATATGCAAAAAAAGATTGACTTTATGACCTCCCAGCAGGGACGATTACTACATGGGTAAATCTTCCACTGTTGCTTGTAGAGAAATGTTTCCCTAAAATGAAGGCTTCAGCGTTGCGCTGGGAAATTATAGGTATTAAGAAAAACAAGAATGATGCCTTGCACACCTACTGGGAGCAATTCAAGAACTTGTTCACCTGATGTTTTAAACATGGTATTTTCGGATATAACCTTCTTGAATACTTTTATAAAGACATGTTACCATGGGAAAGACAACTCCTCAATGCCTCAAGTGGAGGGTCAATCGTGGACAAAACTCCAACAGAAATCCAGGAACTAATAAAAAACAAGGCTGGAGATTTCAAGCACACTTCTCATGGATATAGTTGGTACATGGATCCACCACAGGAAGTAAAGGAAGTGAGCACTCCACATATCGAAGCTCAACTATCTGAGTTGACAAAGGCGGTCACGGTAGTCGCCAAAGATAAATATATTCAACCCACACCCCGTCCTTGTGGTATTTTCACTCAAGTGTGACATCCGATAGATATGTGCCCACAACTTCAAGAACATATGGTGTGAACTATGGAAGAATACTTATATACCCTAAAACATTATTTTATACTATTTTATATCACCCATAAACCATTAGAAGGGTAAAAGAAGACTATATGTGATTGGAGTTAGTATGCAAAAGTTACAAAGTTTTAGTGACCATTACAAGGGGGGTCACATGTGAATTAACAAATAATTTTACCACGACCCATGTGAATGTCGTATGTTACAAGTTTGGACAAAAATGTTTTTAAAGCATTGTTAAGCCACTAGCTTAGGTCCATACCAATCATAACTTTGATCCAGCCAACTATAATGACTTATAATGGTCAAATAACATATAAAACATGTTGACACTCTAACGGAAATATAAATCCATACTTAAAACTAGAACTCACAAGCTTAACATAAAAATCAAGAGTTCACGTTTCATTATTCTAAATATGCATTCATAGGTTCCACTTTAATGTTCAATGAATCAAAACACTCTTTTAAGTCATCATATGTTAGTTCCACCTGATAATTTCAAGATTTTTTTTAGTGCCATATATTAATTCTCCAAATGATCCAATCCATTGTAAAAGTAAAAACTATATTTAATGCATCTAACTTGACATCTTTATATAAACATGAAATCATAATAACGATCACTTTGAAGTTATTAGCAAAATATTTTGGTTACATAAACTTCATTTGAGATTAGAGAACATATTTCTAGCATAATATACTAACAAATTTGTGATCTAAAGTTTTCAATCAATGATTTAATTAATATAGGTTTCATGATTTCTCCAATTCACTCATATGATCAAAATAAAAACTAGATACTAAATCAAATTATTAAACATAAACTAGATACTCAATCAAACATCTATAACACCAAAGGATTTCATATTTGGGGTAAATCTAAATCCTAGGCTATAATTTATAAGAAAGCAACTAGAGTTTTAAAACAATTGTCGCTAGGATAGTTTTAAAAATCACTAACTTATAGAAAAAGTTTTTTATCGAAATTTATATGGAAAATACAGTCTCAATATGTTTTAAAATACTGTAAGTAATAATAAACCAAATGGTAGAGTATTAAGACTCAAATAACCTAAGGAAAAGGGTATATGTACCCATATTCAAATCCAATGATAAAATCAATAAATCAAAATAAAGAGTTTAGTAACTCAAAAATTGTATCGAGAGAAGGTAGTAACCAAATATAATGTCAAGGGCTTATTAACACATATACTATAACAACGAACATTGTATTCCATAATCCAAAACAAAAGAATTAAATAATAAGTATCTCAAACTAAATCAAATTAGGTTTCTAATGAGCCAAGCCAATCCAAAAGGGTATCATATGACTTATAGTTCCAAACATATCCAAAAGATTGAGTATTAATTATCAAATATTTACAAAATCATATCAAAATCCTAAAAGGGTAATTATGGATAAATACATAATAATATGTGATGCATGCAACTATTCTCAACCACTGTCATTCTCATAAAGTCTAAACTCCCGAAATGGATGGTTTTGTTGGGGTTTACGTATTATAACACTCCTATGGTGCACATAAAACCCTAAAGCTTTGGATCTAAGTTTTCTAGAATTATACATGCAATATTCATTTCCAAAGAATGAAGCCTAACTAGCATACAACATTGATATTTAAAAACATAAAAAAAAAACTAGTTAGAAGATTACCTCTTTATTGTAGCTTGTAGAACTTGGCCTTTCAAGAGCTTAGCACCCCAAGTGTGATGCCTCAAACAAGTCACAAACACCATGAACAAGTGGAGGATAATGAGAGAGAGAGGCTAGGATCCCCAAAAACGGCTAGGTTTACACCTTGGAGTACTAGATCCAATTTTTCAAGCTTAGTGACCCTATTTATAGTTTGGAATCTTTAGGGTTTAAACATGTAAACCTTAATTCACTTGGGCTTTTAATCCATTAACTCATTAGCCTTATGGACTAACTCTTCATGGACTCTCACAAAGATTTAGTCCAATCCCAATCAACATGGATCATTAGCCCAAACTATAAACATCACTGATTTACATAATCGGTCCCCGTAAATTTAATCAGTCTTTTTTGAACAGTGAATTGATTCCAAATTAATTATTGATCAATACCAATTAAATAATATGATTTCTCAATTAATATATTATTCTTATAATATATTAATAAATCACAAATAACTTCTTTCTCAAATATCCATCCTATCAAATTGTCCTGGTGAAGGCAACCCGAAATGGACCATGCTACTCTCAGGTCAAGTACATATCAATTATAGTTATCAGTTTAGACACCTAATCCAACATGTTTAACTTTAGATTTACGAATGGTGAACTCTCATCTGAATTTTATCTCAAGCCTTAGACTCACGAGTGGTGAACTACCACCTGGATTTTGTCTAAGATCCAACAAGAACTGGGATGCCGTAAACCGCAACTGACACAAGGGGTAGAGAGTCTATACTTTTACATGTCAGGAATATCTAGAACTTTATTGCTAATAAAAGTATAATTGTAACATCCTAAAAATCTCAACAAATTTAAACTTTTCAAAACAACCCATTTACTAATAAAAGTGTTTACAAAACCATTGTTTCCAAAACATGATTTAAAATCAGAGTCTCCCAAGATCCAGTCAGTTGTAAAACTAGGATGTGTACGGTCACGCCTTTGCCTTGCCACCACCATTTGAAGCACCCGAAACAATAAACTGAAATTGTAAGCACAAAGCTTAGTGAGTTCCCCTAAAGTACCAACACACAAACAAATAACATATACAAATAACATCATGTACTAGGTCCACAACTAAATACCGGATTAGCCCTGAGCCTATAGTATGAGTCTGGCTTGCCTATCAGGCCCACAACTCATATATGGCTTGCTCCTGAGCCCAAAGCATAAGTCTGGATTGCCCTCGGGGCCCACAAATTATGTTTGGCTTGCTCCCTGACCCAATTAGTCATCGGAATGGAATACCAATGTTCAGCCCTCAATACGAATCTGGCAGACCAACCAGTCCTCAACTCGTATCTGGAATGATATTGAGCCCTCAATATGAGACTGGTATGCCCTTCCCAACCCTTAACTCATATCTGGAATGCTCTAGGGTTTGTTGGATACATCATAAAGCAGTACAACCTCAACTCAACACAACAGGTAGACATACAACAGATAACGGACATATACAGATAATCAGGCAGACAAGATCACAGGTAGTCCTACAAATCTACCAGACTAACATATCGACAACTAGCATAATCATGTAGATATACTCTATGATTAGCATATCAATGTATAGCAGGATATCAATCTAATGGGTTGGCCTTGGTGCCTTCGACCCGTAAGTACAGTAAGGAAAACTCACCTAAAGCGGCTGAATATCTCAGACAAATGCTCGGAGCGTTGATCCAAAAATCCCCGCACACTAGCACCATCAAATATCACCCAATTAATAATTAAATCTAGACCCATACTCAAGAATGTGAATTGCTTGTCTAATGACTAGAGTAAAAGACCATTTTACCCTTTTTATTACTTTGCCTAAAACCAAGTCCCGATATGGCCCAAATTCCTAATTGGGCCCAAAAAGCGTCATGAATCAAATCCCAAGAAATCTCATACTCAATCCAAGGCTCAAGGTTATAAGTCCAATGGTCCAACAAAGCCCAAACCAAAGGGTAAAAAATTTCACCTCCTGGGGAGTACGCCCCGCGTACCAAAAGTGTACACCTCGTGTACTCGCCCTCCATGCGCAATATACAAGCCCTTAAAGCATGAAATCCCATTTGCGATAAGCGTACATCTAAGTACACTCAGCGTACTCATCAGGGGAAAAAATTCACATTAAGCTCTTATTTGGTTAAGTCAAAGGCATCCAACCATTTCTATTAACCGTGAATGATGTCTTAACCCATAAAGTCGAAACCTTTAAGACTTTGCATGGCTAAAGGGGGCTAAATATCCAAAATCCTTTCTTTCACAAGACTCAAAACCATTCAAATCTTGCATGGTGCTAGAGAAACAATCAAGTAACCATCTTTATGACTCATTACACTTTAAGACCTCAAAAAGGTTAGCTAAAATGCTTTGGATTGCTGCATACTTACAAAGATCCAAACTTTAGGACAAAATCTCATGAAAATATGCAACGAAAGGATCTAAGAATAGAGTCATAAATTTTGAAGCTTTATACCTTTAGAAGATAGATCATGATGCATGAAGCCTAGATCCACAAGCTCCAAGCCATCCCACACTTCTCCAAGAAGCTCCTTCTTCTTCTATGAGCACCAAGATACATGAAATAGCACCAAGAACTCAAAAACTACACCAATGAAGGCTAGGGATGCATTTCTAGGGCTAAAGAGGAAGGAGGCTGAAGATATTAGGGTTTGGTGGTGAGTTAAGTGTTGGACAAGGTGTCTAAGTCTGTAGCTATATTTGGTATGAACTTGACCCGACCCGACATGGTCCATTTGAGTTGCACTTCACCTAACAATTTGTATGGATATATTTTTAAGAATAAGATATTTATGAGGTATTAATATATTATAAGTTATAATATATTAATATGAAATCATATTATTTAATTAGTATTGATCAAGAATTAATTTGGAATTAATTTAGTGATCAAAAGGAGCTAATTAAATATGGACTCTTACATATATATGGATTGGGCTAAGATTTATTTAGGATGGGATAAGAGTGTATGGAAGTCCATGCAGCTTTTAACCCATGGATCCTATGTAAATTAAAAGTCATGGGTATTAAGGTTTACATGCATGTAACCCAAATCCCCCATACTATATAAAGATGTCCTTGGCACTTGTGTGTGTGAGAAAAAAGGATGGGCCAATTTATAGAGTGCTTCATATTCTCTCAAAGCTTCCAACTTGTTTTTGGTGATTTGTGATTCCACTTGAGGCATCCACATTATTGGTGCTAGGCTCTAAAGACTCAAATCAATCAACCACAAGTAAATGTATGTTACTCTACTAAAGTTTTATATTACAAGTACCCCATAACATGCTAGTTAGGTTGAGAACCTTGGAAAATCAAATTTGCATGTATATTAGAGAAAACATAGATCTAAGGTTTCTAGGGTTGCATGTACATCATAGGAGTGTTAGAATGCTCAAAACCCATGAGTGGTATCAGAGCCTAGGCTAGTTTTCTTTATACTTGATGCAAAATGCTTGAAAAATCGGAAAATTGTTCACTGTTCGTGTGAACTCGCCGAATCCATGTGTAAATTCATCCTACTCGTCGAGTAGGATCATGCACTCGACGAGTAGAAGGCCTTATGTGCAGTTTTTCGAGTTTTGCTGCTGGAAATGGACTAGAATCATTGCCTTAAACTGTTTTGGACTTATAAAACCTATTTTTGATGTAGTAATGATTATGTTAATCCATTTTCAATAGTTATTATCAGAATTTCAAGTTTTATATGTGTTTATATGATTCTTGAAATTATTGATATGAGTGTTCATACTTATGAGTTTTAGTAGATCATAAGAATTATTTGTAACTTGTTTGTTAGTGTAATTCTTGATCTAAATGCATATTGATGGAGTCCATAATTTGTCCTCAAGTTATGGATTACCAAAAGTCACTTCTTTAAAAGAGTTATTAAAGAATCATAGGTTACATAAAATGAAAAGTCTTTATTTTAATAGACAATTAAACTCATAAGTTATGAAATTGAAAAGTCTTGAATAGTTTCAAAATTTGCCCTTGAGTCTTGGATTTTTTAAAGTCTCACACCTTATTGCTTTAATTCCAAATTGAATCTTAGAAGTTTAAAAGTTTAAAATTCAATCCTTATACTATTATTATATTAAAAGTTCAATTATATATATATATATATATATATATATATATATGTGTGTGTGTGTGTGTGTGTGTGTATAAGAATAAGCCAGTCTTACTGTAAGTAGGCCTCATTCACGAAGTCAGTCTATAAGAGGGGTATAAGGTTAATGCCTATAAAATGGCAGTTTAATGGGTGTCCACTCTCACCCACCGCTTCCTTGACTGGTGGAGGGTCGTTAGCTGAACGGGTAGGATAGGACCTTAATTCTCATTAAAAGTATAATGAAACTATATAGTAACTAAAACTTTAATAATTCCCAATCTTAGTTACTTTAGGAAAAATGTGAAGTTGGTGCTAACCCATGAAATTACACATTGGACCTTACCAAGTCGTTAGTAGAGCGTGTGTGGTTAACCGACACACTAACAAGGACTAGTAAGAGTGACAAAGGGTAACTTGATGTTTATCATAGATCGGTGGAGCGAGTATGGTTAACCGGCACATCGATTAGGCGATAAAGTTAAGGGTACCAAGTCAATTTGCATGGTTATTCACACCTTGTTTGTGATCCTCGGCATCCCAGTCACAAACTTGAGAGGTCACAATCAAGTTTTAACCATGCCATTGAAAGTTCAATGAATCTCAAAAGATATAGGAGTTTCAAATCCAATTAAAACTTAATAATTTATTCTATTTTTCGTGGTTGAAATTGGTAAATCGTCATTTACCTACCTTAAGGATTCTTTATCTAATCTAAAATTGTCTTTCTTTCTTTTCAGATGTCTTCCAACACTGTTGCTGGCTTAAACCCTACAGACTCCTTTTCCCACATGAACTTGTGTGGGAAAGTCACTTTTTCCTCATGAATTGAGTACACTACCCATGAGAAAGATTCCACTAAGGTGTCTTGCATCATGTTAGCCACAATGACAGCAGAACTCCAAAAATCCTATGAAGATTTCTACCCTTTTGAGATGCACCAGGACCTGAAGGAAAGGTACCATCAGAGTGCTCGTTAGGAGAGGTATGAAATCATTTCCTCCATGATAGTAGCTAGGATGAAGAATGGTGAACCCATCACCGTCCACTTGCATAAAATGCAAAGGTTCGTGGACCGGTTGCTAAAGCTTAATGTGGACTTTCCTGAGGACACGACGATTGATATCATTCTCCATTCCTTACCTCCAAGTTATGATCAGTTTCGCATGACTTATCATATGAAAAAAGAGGAAGTTACGCTTAGAAAACTTCAAGGACTTTTAAGGACCGCTGAAAGTGGCCTTAAAGGTAAATCGACTGTTACTCTTGCTCCTACTACAACCCCTGTTTTGGCAATTGGGCAGGGAAAGGGGAAGAAGAGGAAGACCCCTTCGAATGGTACCAAGGGAAAGTCTCTTGATGGCTTCTCTTCAAGTGGAACCAAAAGTGGTTCCATTCCTCCTTCTTCAAACCCAAAGGAAGCACAATGCTTCTACTGCCATGAAAAGGGGCACTGGAAGCGAAGCTTCCCTAAGTACTTCAAAGATGTTAGGGATGGGAAAGTAAAACCCACCCATGCAGGTATTCACATTTGTACTGATTTGCAGGGCCAAAGAAGAAGTGAAGAAGTGGAGCACGGGAAGATAAACTTAATCATGGGCAATAGGAAAGCATCACCTGTGACCAAGATTGGAGTTTATTCTTTATTTCTTAGAAATGGGTTAACTTTATATTTGAATAAATGTTGTTACTCGTCTGAAATGGCGAGAAATATTATTTCCTTTCATAGTTTGTACAAGAAAGGATTCACATTTTCATTTGATAATAAAATTGGTGCTATTAATGCTTTTTATAATGATGTGTTTTATTTTAAAGCATTACCTTGTGATGGTATATATGAAACTGTGTCGATTGTAGACAACCTAGGAAATAATGTATTACATATTGATTCTTCGATTAAATTGGATAAATCATCCTTGTGGCATTGCCGTCTTGGATATGTTAACAAGAAGTGCATAGGCCAACTCCAAAAGGCTGGAGTTTTGGAATCATTTGACCTGAAGTCGGATGATAGTTGCTAGTCTTGTTTACTTGGAAAAATGACAAAGTCACCCGTCTCTCGTACTTGTGCTAGGGGTGAAGGTTTGTTGGACCTCATACACACAGATGTGTGTGGACCCTTCAAAACCGCCACAAGGGATGCTAACCGCTATTATGTGACTTTTACTGATGATTACAACAGATATGACTATATCTACTTAATCAAGCATAAGTCAGAATCCTTTGAAAAGCTCAAAGATTTTAAGCAGGAAGTGGAGAATCAACTGGGCAGGAAAATCAAGATGCTCCGATCCGATCGGGGATAAGAGTATCTTAGTATCGAGTTCCTTGACTATCTTAAGGAATGTGGAACTGTTTCACAATTGACACCTCTTAGAACACCACAGCTAAATGGTGTGGCTGAGAGGCGCAATCAAACCTTGTTGGATATGGTTTGTTCCATGATGAGTCGAGCTTCGTTACTAATCTCATTCTGGGGGTATGCCTTAGAGAATGTCGCCCATATCCTTAATCTAGTCCCTACTAAAAAGGTTGCCAAAACACCTCATGAGATGTGTACTGGGAAAATTCCCAATTTATACCACATCAAGATTTGGGGTTGCGAGGCTTTCGTGAGGCGCGAGACTCACGAAAATCTCGAACCTCAAAGTGAGAGGTGTATTTTCGTCAGCTACCCACAGAAATCCTCTGGTTACCTCTTCTACTGACCCAGTGAGAATGTGGCCTTTGTGTCAAGGAGAGGAGTCTTTCGAGAGAGAGAATTTATAAGCCAAGGAAATAGTGGGAGGCAAATTGAACTTGAAGAGCTTCAGGAGTCAAGTAGTGAAGGAACCCCAAACGCTAGCGATCAACCTGAGAAGGAAACTCCTGTTAAGCCGATAGATGAGTCTGTACCTCCGAGGCGTTCCACCAGGGTTAGGAACACACCTGATTTTTATTATGGTTATCATATCACCACAGAAGGTGATACATTTATCAGTGATAGTACACTGGTATATTTGGGTGAACCTAATAACTATAGGGAATCCATGGCAGGCCCCGAGTCTGCTAAGTGGAAGGAGGCTATGGACAGCGAGATTCAATCTATTTATGACAATTAAGTTTGGAACTTGGTTGACAATGTACCGCGTCGTAAGACAGCTGGGTGCAAATGGTTCTTCAAGAAGAAGACCGACATGGATGGGAAGGTACACACTTATAAAGCGCGACTAGTGGCGAAGGGGTTTACTCAAACTCCGGGAGTTGACTATGATGAGGTCTTCTCACCAGTAGCAAAGATTAAATTTATTAGGGTTGTGCTAGCCATTTCTACATTTCATGATTATGAAATATGGCAAGTAGATGTCAAAACCGCTTTCCTTAATGGGAAGTTGGTTGAGGATGTTTACATGGCTTAGCTAGAGGGTTTTGTCGATGAAAAGTACCCTAATAGAGTGTGTAAGCTTGAGAAATCCATTTATGGGTTGAAACAAGCATCTCGCCGATGGAATCTTTGTTTCGATGAGCAAGTCAAAGATTTTGGCTTTTCGAGGAGTGAGGATGAGTCATGTGTATATGTTAGGGCTAGTGGGAGTATAGTTAGCTTTTTGATACTGTATGTGGATGACATACTACTCATAGGAAATGACATCCCAACTTTTCAAGAGGTTATGTCCTGGCTTGGGAAGTGTTTCGCCATGAAGGACCTTGGAGAAGCTACCTATATCCTAGGGATAAGGATACTGAGAGACAGGAGTAAAAGACTAATTGGACTTAGTCAGAGTACCTACTTGGATAAGGTGTTGAAAAGGTTCAACATGCAAAATTAAAAGAAAGGGGACTTATCAATCCAACACAATGCCAAACTGAGTAAGACTCAGAGTCCGAGTACACATGCTGAGATAGCTGAGATGAGTCAAGTACTATATGCTTCCGCTTTTGGCTCGATCATGTATGATATGACTTGTACTCACCCTGATGTGGCCATTGCTTTGATCATGGTCAACAGATATCAGGGAAACCCCAGAAAGGCTCACTGGACTGCGGTAAAGAACACTCTCAAGTACCTATGGAGGACTAAGGACTGGGTTCTTACTCTCGGTGGGAGTGATGACTTGAGAGTAGTTGGGTATAGTGATGCTAGATTTCAGACTGATAAAGATAATTTCCACTCTCAGTCAGGCTAGGTCTTTACCCTAAATGGAGGATCAATTACTTGAAAAGTTCCAAGTAGGAGACAGTAGCTGATTCTACTAGTGAATCAGAGTACATATGAGCAAGTGAAGTGGAAAAGGAGGCGATATGGTTAAAGAACTTCATTAGAGACCTTGGAGTTGTGGCAGCTATACTGGAGCCCATGGAGATTTTCGGTGACAGAAATAGTGCGGTTGCCTTAGCCAAGGAACCAAGAGACCACGGTAGATCCAGACACATTGACAGAAAATATCACTTCATAAGACACAAGATAGAAGAAGGAATCCTCATGACAAAGAGGGTATCGTCAGAAGAGAACCCTGCAGACCCCCTCACGAAGAGACTGACTAGGGTTAGGCATTTGCAGCATGCAAGGAGCATCGGGTTGAGGGACGATATTAGTTTTAATAATTAGATAGCTATTTTCTGAAACTTGTAAAATGTAATTGACATTTGATGATTAAATATAATTTGTTGTTTATTTATGAGTAAGGTGTTACTATCTTGTGTTAATCGTTTACTATTGTTTCAATTTTGCATGTTCTGACTTCCAATATAATTATATTATTCAATCTCTCCACAGTCAGTCATACTTTGGAAGTAGGTAATGAATTAAGATTGTCATGGATTGGGCTTGTAGATTTGTCTAAGGTGCATTAGACATAGCAATGGTTGTTGCAACATTCATGAGTACTCATAAGGTCTAAGTATTGGATTAAACCCACACTCACTTGTATCACTTCGTGGAATTTATCTCGAGTGATCGTGAGACGGTAATCTCATATAAATCTTCAAACCTAGAGATATGAGTTTTTGACTATCAGTTGGTTATCCATTGATTGTACGAAAACGCATCAGTAACTTGATCTCATAAAACGTGCTTTTGTGCATAATTCAACAAGTAGTTAGTACAAGCATATGAGTCGAAGTTTATATGTTCCTTCTAGGAATAGAAGCGATATATGGGCCCCTCGATGATTTGGTTTTGACTTATGTGTCGGGCCCGGTCAAAACCTAATTGATGTGTTCAATTTAGTTCTATGTCAAACAAATCAGAGATCGAGAAACAAACTGTGGGACGATAAGTATGAAATAGTTCCATGTATTTTTCCGGTTGATATCTTGATAACAGAGGATTATATGATCACTTATCTAAAATGGCACTTCATAGTTCAACAGAGTTTTAAAGAGCTACGATTGTTTGTTGGTTCCGAAAGTTGTACTTGCAACTATATTTATCAGACTTATCCAAGTGGGAGACAGTTGGATAAGGTGTCTAAGTCCATAACTATATTTGGTATGAACTTGACCTGACCCGGCATGGTCCATTTGGGTTGCACTTCACCTAACAATTTGTATGGATATATTTTTGAGAATAAGATATTTATGAGGTACTAATATATTATAAATTATAATATATTAATATGAAATCATATTATTTAATTAGTATTGATCAAAAATTAATTAGGGATCAAAAGGGGCTAATTAAATATGGACTCTTACATATATATGGATTGGGCTAAGATTTATTTAGGATGGGCTAAGAGTGTATGAAAGTCCATGGATAGTCCATGGAGCTTTTAACCCATGGATCCTATGTAAATGAAAAGTCATGGGTATTAGGGTTTACATGCACGTAACCCTAATCCCTCATACTATATAAAGATGTCCTTGACACTTGAAATGGCACTAGTGTGTGTGAGAACAAGGGTGGGCCGATTTCTAGAGTGCTTCATATTCTCTCAAAGCTTCCAACTTGTTTTTCATGATTTGTGATTCCACTTGAGGCATCCACATTATTGGTGTTGTTGGATAAGGTGTCTAAGTCTGTAACTATATTTGGTATTAACTTGACCCGACCCGGCATGGTCCATTTGGGTTGCACTTCACCTATCAACTTGTTTGGATATACTTTTGAGAATAAGATGTATATGATATATTAATATATTATTAGTTATAATATATTAATATGATATCATAATTATTTAATTAGTATTGATCAAGAATTAATTTAGAATTAATTTACTGATCAAAAGGAGCTAATTAAATATGGACTCTTATTTAAATATATGGATTGGGCTAAGATTTATTTAGGATGGGATAAGAGTATATGGAGTCCATGGATAGTCCATGGAGCTTTTAACCCATGGATCCTAGGTAAATGAAGAGTCATGGGTGTTAGGGTTTAACCCTAATCCTCCATACTATATAAAGGAGTCATTGGTTCTAAAATTGGCACTAGTGTGTGTGAGCATAAGAGTGAGCCGATTTCTACAAGTGTTCTTATTCTCTCAAGAGCTTCCAATTTGTTTTGGTGATTTGTGACACCAATTGAGGCATCCACACTATTGGTGCTAGGCTCATTAACTCCAAGCAATCAACCACAAAAGAAAGGTATGTTATTCAACTTAAAGTTTTGTATTTCAAGTACCCCGTAACATGCTAGTTAGGTTGTGAACCTTGGAAAATCAAATTTGCATGTATATTAGAGAAAACATAGATCCAAGGTTTCTAGGGTCGCATGTACACCATAGGAGTGTTAGAATGCTCAAAACCCATGATTAAGGTGCTTAAATAAGGTCCAAGACCCTAGATTAGGGTTTGGGACTGTCTGGAGTACGCCCAACATACTCCCTAAGGCTTTCGCACTCATCAGTGTAGTATGCCCAACATACACCAAAGTATGCCCAACGTACTAGACTTCTCACTAGTACGCCATGTGTACACTTGTGTACGTCCCGCGTACCCGGATAAACCCTAAAATCACCCCAAACTTCCAAAGGCCATAACTTCTTCGTTATAAATTCGTTTTCGACGATACTTATATCTACAAAAATGTAAGGAGAAGCTCTACACCTCTATCAACTTATTCTTTCCTTAAAACTTTCCGAACAAAAATATAAAATTCATAAAAGGCCTAACTGCCACTTTACGGTTATACCCTTGGGTTCCACATCACAAACTGAACTTCCAGAACCATCTATCCTACCTTAACTACACCCAAATAGGTCTAAATCTCCCTTTCTCAAAGGCCCTAAGCCTTTTGATGACCGGTCTTCAGGTCGCAGCCCGAAATTAGGAAACGGTTCGGGACAGGGTGTTACAATAATCAATTTGGGTACCCGAGATCTCTGAGTCAAACCCATCATTACATGTATGTAATAACTAATATGATCAAATTCATTTCAAACTATGCATATATTTCTCAACACAGCAGATTCATAAAATAATTTCATGAATACAATAAATATCATTTGGTACACAGAAAAAAGGTAACAATAAGCATTATCAAGTGATATCAAACTCTAAACGGGGAAACATAATTCAATTACAGCATCAAAAATCAAGTGCCGAAATAAGATAGACTTGTACTCTCATTAAACTCACCTTAACCCAAAAGTTAGACTTCTAAATCATTTTTTCTTCAAGAATGATTTGAGAACTCAACTGTCACCTAAAAATATCAATAAATGTGTCAAAATCCTATTAAATAGCCCATTAAGTTAGTTATTAAACATTTAATTAAAAAACCAAAATTTTAATATTTCAGACCCTCTATTTGTTAAAACGTGAATGTGTGCAAAAACAAAAACTAATTTGAGATAGGGATAATGACTTGTAAGGGTAACCAACTTTACGTTTTATATATATGTACTTGCTGTTTTTTTTTGTTCAATATATCATTTAACTTATTGAATTTGTTCAAAAAATACCAATATGATCGAGTATAGTGGGTTTTATCAGAAATTTGCCGGTTTCTGGCGTCTTTTCCAGCCAAAGATGAGTTTTTTGGCCATCTTGAATTTTTCGGTCATCTTCTCTGACCAACTTTAAATTTTCGGACGATCTGAAAAAATTTAATAAAAAGAAACATTCGGTTGTTTAGCTTGATTTCTTCCAAAATTCTTCCTATGATTCACTCAATAACTTGAGAACACACTAATCGACAGAAACACGTATTCAAGAACATATACTAATATTTTTGTTAAAATTTGGGTTTATAAATCATGTTTGAAGCTCAGAAAATGAATTCATAACTTCGAAAATCTTTTGAATATGTAAAAGTTGAAAAACCCTAAATCGTTTGGATATGAAAATCATTACAATATGAAATCATTTAAATACGAACCCTAAACTATTATCTGAAAACCGTAGGAATATGAAATTGTTTAAACAAAAACCCTAAATCGAAAAACCTTAAATTGTTTGAATCTCAAAATTGTGTTTTAACACAAAACCTAACGAAGTTGTTCACCCTCTTGAATCCTTTTGAAATTGGTTTAAAATCCAGAAAACGACATACCTACTTGAATCTTGTTGAAATTGTAGCACTTGTTGTTGCTACTTGTTGAAATCTAAATTCGATTGAACAAAATGGTGTAAGCTCATATCTTATTGACAATTTTTGAAATCTGAAAATGAACTTATGCATCAAATGTAGACCTGTAAACGGAGCGAGTTTTGAACCTGATCCGACCCAAACCCTTAATAATTATATGGGTTTGGAACATAGTTTTTTATATGTTTACCCTTTAACGACCCGTGCCTGTTAACCGTTTTATTAAAAGGGTCGGCTATGGATCATCACCGATCTGCTCCATTTATAACTCCCCCGTATAGATTTTAAAAATTATACGTTTATATTTTGTATTGCCTAACATTTAATTTTAATTCCAATCGTAAGTCCAATGGGCGAAATCCAAAGACCAAACTGTTTTTACTTAGGAATCGAGGAGTTAACCTAAAGACTTCCAGTATTCTACCAAGAATCATGATGTCATTTCATTCACATTTTATCAAGAAATCGCCAATTTCATTTATAAATTAATAAATTCATTTATCAACTGGAATAAATTTTGCAATTGTTATTCTATATCACTATAACTGACAGTTAGAAATCAACCGGAAGTTGGTACAATAGTGATTTTTAACTCCAATTGAAAGTCCTCGTAATGTATTTTTCTAAATCAACATTTATTTTTGTAACACTCCGATTCGAATCATTTCGTTATTCGGGCTCGAGACCCGAAGATCAGTTATTAAGGCTTCGGGCCTTGGGGAAAAGAGAGAATTAGACCTCATTGGATACGGGAATGTAGATTTGGTGATCGGAGAGTTCAGTTGGTGTTTTGGAACCTAAGGGTATAACCGTAAAGTGATAGTTCGAGCCTTTTATGAATTTTGGATTTAAGTTCAATAAGTTTTAAGGAAAAGGAAAGTTGATAGGGTTTTAGAGCTTCTCAACACCTTTACGTGGATATAAAGATCATTGAAATCGGAGTTGAAACAAAGAAGTTATGACCGTTTGAAGTTAGGGCGGTCTTGGGTTGAGCCACGTACGCTGGGCGTACTCAACATGTATGTTGGTCGTACTAGGGAATCCCTAGTACGCTAGGTATAAATTGAGTATGTTGGATATACGCGATCAGTGCCCAAACCCTATTTTCATGGTTTAAGTCCTATTTAAGCACCTTAACTCCCCCAAACCCATTCTATTCTCAGCCACCACCTCTCCAACACCCTCTCTTGTAACCCTAACCCTAGATTAAGCCTTGTGAGCAAAAAGAAGATGTTTTTAAGTGCTTTGGAGTGTTCTTGGTGCACCTTGGAGAAGAAGGAACTCATTGAAGAAGTGTTGTTTTCATTGGAGCTTGTACATCCAGACTTTGTCCACCTTGATCTTTCTTCTAGAGGTATAAAGTTTGAATCTTGATGATGAAATTGTTAGATCTAGGTAGTTTTGGGTGTTATGAGCTTTGTGTCACTTTAAGTACAAAAAGGATAGATCTTGAAAGTTTGTGACCTTGTTATTGATAAATTTGGAAACTTTATCCATCTAAACATCATTTTGATTCAGATCTGAAGGATGGAGACTTGTACTTAATGGATTAAGTTGAAAAAGATGCACTTTTCGGTCCCTTTTGAGACTTAAAGACTAGATCTTGTTTGTTGGGGCCATTCTACTGGATAAAGTTGGAAACTTTATCCATTATGGAGTTATTGTGAACCATAAGAATGTGATTTTGGGCCTTTTATCCCTTACATACAAGAGTTGTGATGTCTTATTGGGTTAAGAACTTAGGGTTTTGGACATTAAGCACCTTATAACCATGAAAAGTCATAAAGTTGGAAACTTTATGACTTAGGACATCATTTTGGGCTTGGATATGAGTTTTGGACGTAAGGGCTTAATGGAATAAGCTCTTAATGGAGTTTCGGGACTGGGTTGCGTATGTTGGGCGTACTTGGGGGTACGTTGCACGTACACAGTCAGCGCCCCGCTTTTGGTCAACATCAGAGTACGTTGGGCGTACTCTCTTGGCTAGCATAGTGTACTCCGCTATGAAGAAATATTGACTTTTAGACCTTAACCGTTGACTTTGACTTTGACCAGGGTTGACCAAGTTTGACCTAAGAGCATTTTGGGTAATTTGATTTATAGTTTGAGTTTTGGGTTCCTATGAATGTATAAGTAACCGGTAGATATAACTTTTAGAGCAGTGATAGTTGCAGCTATTCTTTCAGACTATGAGGTGAGTTTTCTCACTGTATCCTTAGGTCGAAGGCACGAATGTCGGCCCGTTACCTTGTTATGTGGAATGTTTGTTGTCTTTGTGATGCTTGCATGAAAGATCAGGATTTGGCCTCTATCAATTGAATGAAAGACCATGATCTGGCCCCTAGCAATTGTATGAAAAACCAGGATCTTGCCCCTAGCAATTGTATGAAAAACTAGGATCTGACCCCTGGCAATTATATGAAAGACCAGGATCTGGCCCGTGGCACTTGTATGTAAGATCGGGATTTGGCTCTCGACATTGAAAGGAAAGACCATGGGGGTAGACCATGAAATTTGTATGTTTTGGTATGTGATATTTTGGGGAACTCACTAAGCTTTGTGCTTACGGTTTCATATTTATGGTTTCATGTACTTTGGGTTCAAAAGGGAAGGGCTCGGCATGACTGCACAACATCCCCCAGAGTTTTCCGCATTGGCGATTAATGATATTACTCTAATGTTTAAATAATATACTTACTTTAATGGATTTTGGAACACCTCATCGTAAGATTATTGTTTTAAAAACAAAAATTTTACCTTGGATTTTCAGTCTTGGTTTGAGGGATTCATGCACACTCTCGGGTATGTCTGAACTCAAACTGAGGAATTGGTAATCTTTTGAATGAAAATAAGTTTCTAAAAAGATTTTTCTAAAGAAAATAAGTTTTTGAAAAGATTTTCATAAAGAAAAAGAGGGTGTGATATGTGCAATCAGTCAAGCTTAAATAAGTGATTCTCATAATATCCATGCATGTTGATACAATATATTATTTGAATGATTGCATGCTAGGATGAGGCTAGGGATACTTTCAGGAATTGCATGATAGATTGGCCTGATCTGTGATGCCTTGTAGCCTAGGAGAATTGGATGTTATTCAGATTTGGAATTTGTATTGGTATAAGTGATTGTTAAGTGTATGCTTTAAAAATTATATACAATTAGGATCATATAGCCCTAGAATGACTGATTTGGCCTTATTTCCTATTCCTTGTTTGGTTGTGGTCTTAGGGTAGAGTATTTTATTCGACATTCTATTTGATCATGTATTGTAGGGATGAAAGTGGGTCCAAACCCGGACCGGATGGACCCCGGACCCAGAAAACCCGGAACCGTTTAACGAGATTTTTTAGAACCGGAAACCGGACCGGTATATAGGAACCAGTTTCGGGTACGGTACCGGGTAAAGTGGGTCTAGAACCGAAAAACCTGGAAATAAGAAAGTGGGTAAGGTGGAACCGGGTAAAATGGGTTTAGAACCGGAAAACCCGGATTCATTTATTTATTTATTTATTTATTTATTTATTTATTTATTATTATTATTATTATTATTATTATTATTATTATTATTATTATTATTATTATTATTATTTGTAATTACCTCAATCGCATTATCTTTCAACCGTTATAAAAAAATTAATAAACAAAAATTTTCATTTAGGTTATTGACGACATTGATTTTTTTAAAAAAAAAGTAACGTGATATAACAAAGTTGGTTAAATATTACTGTAAAATATGTGCTTTTAGTTATGTGATTGTAATATATATTGTATATTCATATGGATGAGTTAATTGTAACATGATTAGAGGTTCTAATTAAAAAAAATAGTTAGAATAATTAAACAACAAAATGAATATATAACCTTTTGTAAAAGATCCACTGTAAATAGATTAAAACCTTATAGAACTTTAACTCATTAAGCCAACAAAACAAGTTGATACTAAAAATAATAAAACTTTCGATTTCACTCTTTTTGATCAAATACACTATTATATAGTCAAATTCACTCAAATAAAACACCATAACATATTACAAAAGTTATTACATTATAATGGATTGAAACGATTGCATAAGCCAATTTTTCAAAATTTCCTACAAATGACGAAATCACCCTTTTTAATTAAACCATTGTTTAACATATAAAACCAAACTTATAACCACTTATCTAATATTAATGTTACATATAATTATGGCTCTTACAAATAAAGTTCACCAGAGAGGGGAATGAGAGATAGGCTGAGATTTTGTTAGATGAATGTCATGTTTCATCTCTGTGAGTTTTCCATTACTTCAATGTTTTCTCTTTTTATTATTATTATGATAGCTCATATGCAAATTGAGATTATGATAAACAACCATCTCTAATCCTACATCCATTTTCTTTAGATCAAAAATGTATAAATAATATTTAATCTTTAACCGACACTATTTTTTATACAAATTTTTATACCAAAAATATATTCCTAGTATATTCATTTTTTAAAACTTATATAGATTATGATAAAATACCCATCAACTTATAAGCTTTTTTACATATTTATTTATATTTCATTATTTCGTATATAAAAATTATAAAACGTACAAAAATCGGTTTCGGTCCATTAAACCCGGTTCCGTTTTTTTACATATCCGGTTCCAAAAACCGGTTTCGGTTTTTTTACCCGGAATACCCGGACCCGTTGGACCCGTACTCGAAATACCTGGAACCTGGATAAGACTAAATTTGGAACCCAATACTCGGACCGTTTAAACATTTTTCGGTTATACCGGTTCCTGTCCGATTTTTCGGTTTTATAACTCATCCCTACTGCACAGCATCCTCCAGAGTTTTCCGCATTGGCGATTAATGATATTATTCTGATGTTTAAATAATATATTTACTTTGGTTGGTTTGGAATAACTCGTTGTATGATTATTGTTTTAAAAAAGAAAATTTTACCTTGTGTTTTCGGGACGTTACAACTTTATTTAAGAAATATTTTTTTAAGTAGTAAGCTATAGTAGACCTTTTTTATTTAAAAAATGTTATTTTTTAAGAATTAAGTAAAATGTGATTCATAAAATATACGGGTTACGGGACGAGTTTGGATATCTGTAGACTCGGTAGATGAAGATATGAGTTTAATTATTCAAAACCCTGAAGATTAAGTAGCGGATTTGGATCAGATTTTTGAATTTGTTAAAAGTGTTTGGATCAAGGTCGATTCTTGTTAAACCCGTCTCATTGTCTAGTCTAATCATATGTCTTTTGTTGCTGAAATATGAAAAAAGAATTTATGGTCTTGATGAAATATGAATTCGATTGAACAAGATGGTGTATGTGCATATCTTCTTTGCCAATTCTAGAAATGAATTTATACGTAAGGGTCTTTTCTTATTGAATCTAAAAACGAGTTTATTGGTTAATGTTTATATATTCTTGAGGAATCCATAAACTCATATTTACACACATAAACGCTAAGAACTTAAAGTTGGTTGAGGAAGATGACCAAAAAATTCAAAAGTTGGTCAAGAAACTCATATTTGGTCAGAAAAGACATATGAAATCAATAAAAATCCATTATAATCGGTAATATTGGTACTTTGTGAATAATTCCAACAAGTTTAAGAGTATATCGAACACAAAAATAAGTTTAATGACTAAATGTATACAAAACATTTAGTTTGTTACCGTTACAAGTCATTATCTCTTTGAAATCTAATTTAATAAATAAGTTTTTTTTGTTACATGTGACACTCTCATTTAATTTGTCAAATATAATTTTTTGTTACATTTTATTTTAATAATATTTTAATATAATAATTGCAATAAATATAGTAATAAATAAATATCAATTTCATAATAAACTTACATTCTTATTTCAAAATTCTCAAATTAAAGCTCATTAGTTTATTTTGTTTATTTATTTATATTTAAAAAATAAAAAAATTTCAATTATAATAATTCATTATTTTTCTTCTAAATTCAAAATTTTTAAATATTTTGACAATTCTATTTTTTTTTTTTTAAATTAACCTATATAATAGATTGTCTCACAAATGACAACTAATTTGTATACATCATATATAAATTTCAAAGTTTTGTTAGTATTATAACAAATCTTTATCGAATACATTTTAAATTGTAATTAGAAATTACGTTATCTAAAGTTAATTTGACTAAAAATATTTTTTATAGGTGCTAAATTTGGCCTATGTTTTCTTTTCTTTTTGTTTCTACTTTTTGAAGCTTGGAAAAGTGAGCCTTTTGATCAATCATTGCATAAAACCCATGAAGGGTATGAACAAATTTCTTGCCCTTTGTTTGAATCCATTTCTTCTCGATCCATCTTCTTATTGAATTAAATTCAATCGAGTATTGTCATAACACAAAATCTTCGAATTCAAGGGATCTTCAATTCTATGGCTAATACTAAAAACCCCACCAAACCGATTTCATCTTTTCTTGGTTCTCCAAGGCTATTCAATGTCTTCATGGCAAAAACCATTTCTGATGCAGAATCATCACCAACCTCAGTTCTTGACACCAAGCAATTCTTCACAACTTTCAGAAGTAACCCATTTCAGTTTAAACAAAGCCCAGAAAAATCCAGAAAGATCTCTGAAGAAATCAAAAACCCATTTGAGAAATTTGAATGTGAAAATGGAATTGCTCTTGCTCTTCTTCAAGAAAACCCTAATAATACGATACACAAACCTAATTCCATCAGCCGAAAGGTTCTGTTTGGATCAACCCTCAGGATTCAAATCCCATCACACTCTGAAGATCCTTGTGATTTTGGGATCAAGTCCAGGAATTTGCAGTCGCCGGGTCGGGTAACCACAAATGGACCCGGATCTCCTCGAGCTTCTATGGATGCTTTGTCTTTGAGTGAGATGGAGCTCTCGGAGGAGTACACAAGAGTAATCTCATATGGTTCTAACCCAAAAATCACCCATATTTACGACAATTGTGTTGTGGGCAGTTGTTGTAATGCTTTTCATTCGGATCATAGCCCGAAATCGCCACGGCAGAGCTTTTTAAGCTTTTGTTATACATGCAAGAAGAATTTTGAAGAGAATAGCGACATTTTCATGTACAGGTTCGCTGAAATTTGAGTTTTTTTCTTCAATTTGCAAAAAATGGAAGTGATCTGTGATGTAATTTTACCAGAAAAAACAAATTTAGTTGTAAATTTGCTTTTAATTTTGGTTGAAGATAATGAAATAAGCTGTCAATTTCTTTAATTACAGGGGTGAGAAAGGGTTTTGCAGTGAAGAATGCAGATGCCAGGAAATGATTTTGGATGAATTGATGAACTCAGAGCAATTGTGTCAATGACTACTTTACCCTTCTATCTTTATCTTACGGAGGTGGATGCAAATCATGCAATGTTGTAGTTTTTTCGATAACGATGAAGATAAATTAAGTAGATAGCTTGTTGTAACATCTTTGATGGAGTAAATATAGCTCTCTTCAGTTAAATAAAATGCAAAAATATTAACCTATCTTCTATTGCATATGTTATACTTCAACAAATATAACGACAATATTCTTGAAGAGAAAGGCGTGGTTCAGAAAAATATAGAGAAACCAAAAAAAAGTTTGTGTTTCATGTCTTTCATTGGGAATATAAACGAACACGAAAATGCTTAAGCGGTTCTTTTCCAGAACTTTAATCCTTGATATATGGATATTTGATTATTTGGAGAGAAAAGAAAGAAAAAAGTTTGTTGGATATTTGGAGAGAAAAAAAAAAACAAACAAAATTTTCTGTTAAAAAATTAATTTTTCTTCCTTCTGTCTATAAAATAAAATTAAGAAAAAAAATTCACTCCATTACTAATCCGATTAAAACCAATTATTTATTATAAATAATAAATTAAAATGAGATAGGAAATATCTCAGTATTATATTCTATTTAAATTAAAGAGAATTTTTTCTATAAAATTTGTTAATTTTTATTATTTTTATTGAGATAATATTTGATTTCAAAAATTACAAATCAATAAAAGCATGGGATATAACAAATAAAAAAAGAGAAAAAATTGAATGAGCAATTTGTGAGCTTGGTTATAGACTTGTAGTGGTGGTCTAGTTGATCATCAGTCATCTAATTTGTATTTTCTTTATTTGAAAAAGTGGTGAGCTGCTCGCTGAAAACCTCCCGTAGCCTTAGGGCGTGTTTGAAAAGTGTTTTTCAAACTTCTTGTTTTTTTGGAAAACCAATGATTTCTGATTTTTTTAAAATGTTATTTTTTTCTAAAAAATTGAATCTTTACCAAATATTCTTTTAGCTTATAATAAATCATTAGGTGTGAGACTCATGTATTACATTAGTTTAATTAAAAAAATAAATATAAAATTTTAACAATTTGAAAACTTTAAATTTATAAAAGAAATTTTGAATTATTAAAATTAATAAGACTTTAATGTATTGAATACATTATATATATTAACATTTTCTAATAAATATTTTACATATATATTATCTTACATATTAAATGTAAAATTTTAATTTAATAAAATAAAAAATACAATAAAAAAACAAATAGCAAAAATAGAAAATTTAAAAATTCTAAAAAATATCATGTGTCCAAATAAAGGAGAAAAGGGACAAAAAAACCTTCATTTATTATAATAGATTTTAAAAAACCTCTCAAACACCCTCTAAATACCCCTAAATGTTATGTGGTGTAGATTTCAATCATTTCATATAAGAGATCTGAAACTCGCTCGAATTACTGTTAGAATCCTGTAATTGATCTCTTTATGGTTGAGAATTTTCAATGTAAGAAGACTATTGGCTTTTTGAGAAAAAAACAAGTTGCTTTTTTAATCTACTTACTTCTTTTTTTGGGATTTTTACATTCATATCCTTATAAACTCTAAAAATTACTTCAATATCCTTATAAACTTTAAAATTACTTATATATCCTTTTAAAACTATTAAAATTACATTAATATCCAGATCTATTATTGAATTAAGATTATATTAATTTTTTAGTATTTTATTTATCTAATATTCAAAGTTATATTTTAGTTTACTAAAATACCCCTGCCTATCTTTTCAATCAAACGAGCCGTCTTCTTCGCTATCTAGTGTCGGTGATGCAGTTTGATATATATTCTATCTTTTCCTAATTTTAGCTATGGCATCCAGTGGGAACTACACGTAAATGTAGTAAATCAGTTTTGATTTTTTACCCTATGGCTACGATTTTGATTTATGGTGCCAAAACTCAAACTATATGCTCTGCAACAAGACTAGATTGATCTATTGGTACTTCCAAATCTCCATTCTTATCTATAGTAAAAAAATATCAAGTGGCCACCTAGTGGTCAATTCAATATAGCACTAGTGATTAGGTTCCTTGAGAGCTATATGGAAGATCTAAATTTTGCAAACTTTTGCTCTGTATCAGCCAACCTAGATTACTCCTGCATAAAAAATCCAAGAGTAAAACCCAACATCCCTCTGATTAAACAATCGCCGATCCAAATTCCGGTGCTGAGCACCGTCACCACTCTGATTCCAGCCACCCCCTCGTCTTCCTGCTTTTGAAGCCAAAATCTAACCGCCTATCATCTGGGCTCCCCAATATAACATGTTTAATACTTTGGTTATGAGAGTAAACATGCTCCGTTCACGTTGTTTAAGTTATAGGGTTGTAAGGGAGAAAAAAGTGTGGGAGATTGTAAAGGAGGTGCTGAATCATGGGAGGAAATAATGAAGAAGAGGGCTCGTTCGACTGAAAATATAGATAGGGGTATTTTGGTAAAGTAAAATATATTTTTGAATATTAGATAAATAATTTATTAAAAAATTGATATAATCTTAATTAAAATATGGATTTGGATATTAACATAATTTTTATAGTTTTAAAAGGATATATAAGTAATTTTAAAGTTTATAAGGATATTAAAGTAATTTTTAAAGTTTATAAGGATATGAATGTAAAAATCCCTTTTTTTTTTCGTTTGTCTAATAAGAAAGTAACCTTAAATTAAGCAAGATAAATATTAATAAAAAAAGAGAATCGTTAATAAAGTCAAAACCATCAACCGAGTGAATATTGTCAAATTCCAACAACTACTCCACTTTCTGCAAAATTAACAAAACCAACGGCTAGAATCATCATATAATAGGTAACCAATTTTATATCTTTTGTTTACATTTGTAGAAATTTAACATAAGTTGACATTTCAATTTCCAACCATCAAAGTTAGTGATGTTTTTTGGACAATTCTCAATCCTCATTATAATTCTTTACATCTAGAAAGGGTTAAATAACAAAAAAATGGTATACAACAAAAAAAAAAGATA
Source organism: Lactuca sativa (assembly GCF_002870075.4). Classification (NCBI taxonomy): domain Eukaryota; kingdom Viridiplantae; phylum Streptophyta; class Magnoliopsida; order Asterales; family Asteraceae; genus Lactuca; species Lactuca sativa. Next base: position 85,348,929 of record NC_056630.2, on the reverse strand, counting down.
GAAAATAATTCTAAGTATTTTTTCACCATTCATCACAAGAGAAATTATAAGTTTTTATCGTTTTTAAAAATAAGTTAAACTAAAATGATAGATAGTTTTGCATAAAATCGTTACCTTCTTGCTGATTTGACTGAAGATGGGTAAAAAATGGTAAAAAGATCAAACAACTTCTTCAAACAAACATAAAAGCATTAAGCATCTCATCCGATACGAGAAAGTTGTCAAGCAAAAAAAACATTCAGTCTAGATTGATTCATCAGACAAAACAAAAACAAACATAACCTTCAAAATAAAGTCTTCTCAGAAGGTTCAAAAACAGAATGTAAAAAAACAGTGGAGCATAACACCAACAACCATAGCTGAAACAACAGCCTCCAGAAAAAGCTTCTCTGCATCAAATCATATGCCATATGTTAGAATTAATCAATAGGTAAAACACCTATACTTCAAAGTCATTAACAAAAAAAATCAACCTTTTTATACAAGTCTTGCTTCAGAAGCTTCAAACATAAACCCAAGAAATTGAAACTACAAATCTACAACCATATCAACAGCCACTTGAAGATGCTTCCCTACAATGGGCAAATGTGGTATAAACTAGATTAAAATCAACAATATGCATAAATGATACAACTTGAATACAAATTATGGAAATTCAAGATCCTTACCTTCAAGTGGCTTGGCAAGATCTACAATAAAGGACCAAAGAAACAGTGGCAATGACTTTCCCAACACAGTAAAGTAAGACCAAATGGCAGAACAACCAACTATTTAACTTCTTTACTTCCTCTTCCCACTTTCCTCTCTTAAAAACCAGAAAAGATGGTGAAGAGAAGCATTACAACCTCGAAAGGAAAGACTTGAAATTCTAACTCTATCTTAAAGGATATAAATAGAAAAGATAAAAGCAGAAAAAAAGATGATGACTCCACTACTATAACCAACTATAACAAATGGAAGAGATCATTAGCCACTGCCTAAGGCAACCATAGAAACTTCAGCAAGTTATGAATATGTATTTGTGACTTTCAGAATATTGATCTACCACCAACCACCTAAAGCAGTCACACCCTTTTTACACCCAATATCTGCTTCCATGACATTTGATCCAGTATCAACATGTCCCATCAATCCCAATACTTCAATCTCCCAAGAAACTTCAACAACCTATGCATCTGTAACAACTTTCAGAAAATATTGATCTACCACCAACCACCCAACAAGCCATCAGCATATCCTTGAACCATTACACCACCCTGAGCTTAACTACATGGAAACTAAAATGCAAACCCGAAGTAACTACTGATTTATTCATCCTATATACAGTCTACACTAGATTACTGCAAGAAAGTAGATATTTTTATTTACAGGAGTGATTATCACTCCTAGTATGTCACTCGTCGACCAAGTCAAGATTAAGGATGCGACGAAGAGTCTTAGTGGCAAACTCATCGTCACTGTTAAAGAAGTCTCTACGAGAAGACTTGTGATGCTCCCTTGTAGGGGAAGGGGGAGCAGATTTTGCAACAGGGGTCAACAAATCAAGATCAGAAGCTGAAACTGAAGGCAGGTTAAGAGATACAGTCCTTTTTGGCTTGATTGAAAACTTAGGTATAGGTAAAGAACTAGGAGGTGGTGAATTTGAATAAGCAGGTCCAGCCCATAGCTCAGAGTAAAAGAAATTGTCATTCAAAGAGCCCCTTATGTTATCCTTGAGAGAGTAATCAACATGTTTAATATCAATTGGGATAGGAACGGAATTACTTTTAGTGATTCTCTTTGTGTGTTTAGGGTTTTGGTCGGAGTTGAAATGCTTTTTCACATTAGATGGGACTGCGGATGGTGTTTTTGGGGAAGTAGGCAAGGACTGTTTAGCAATAGGTGGGGAACGAGCCTTCAGTGGGCTTGGAAGTATACCTGGCCCAGATTGAAAGGTACGGCAATTGATTTCTCTGAAATCCCTGGAAGGATAAGAACCAAAGGATCCATGGTTTCTGCCACGGCTTCTGCTATGAAATTGATCCTGCTGTGCAACAACTACAAGCGTCTCCATTTCTGAGTCTAACTCTCTAAAAAAATACGGTCACTAGTAGGCGATTAGCTTTCTCCCTCCTAATAGATCTAACGAAATTCAAAATCAGATCTAAACAAACGGTTAGTTTTCTTTAGATCTTCTCCATAACCAACCGAATCTTAGCAAAACGTCGTTAATTCCAGTGAAGCCAAACCATACAGCGAACATAAACTTGTATAAGTCGTCGATCAAACAATCAGATCTATACGGAATTGAATAAATACATCGTTTAGATACATACTCCATAGTTAAAAACAGGAAAATTGACGAAAACTTTTCGATTTATGAAGATCAATTACCTGAAGAGGGAAGGTTCGATCTGGATCTATCACTGTGGATCACTCTTACGACCTAGTTAGCAGCAGATTCGATGATTTCAAGTAAAAACGCCAATGAAAACCGTAGCCAGCTTTGGGAAATATGAGAGAGAGAGAGAGAGAGAGAGAGAGAGAGAGAGAGAGAATATCAGACAAAAACGGATCTGAAATTACTCACAGTCATATTTAAGGGGTGTTTGATGCGTCCGGCTAAAAGTTACCCCACTCGCCCTGTCGCTTTATAACGTGTCTTCATGTGAAATGACAAGTATAACCCTGTTTGGTTTGATATCAACTAATTTAAAAGAAAAGAAAAAAAAAATGTTACATAAATCTCTCCTTAATTTTGATATTTGTTAATTTATAGTATTTTTAAAATAAATATTATCTATTAGTTAAATTTTAGTTTTTTTTAATTTTTAAAATTAAAGTCATATACTTATTTATGTAAATTATTAAATATGATATATATGATATTAAAATGCAATAAATATGTATCTTTTTTATTTTAAAGTTGTACATTGAAAAATATTTTCTATTTACACTTTAATGTTTAATCTTTTTTTAAATCAACATGTGTAATACACGGGTTTCACACCTAGTATAAAATAATTAAACAAAGATTATAAAAAAATTACAAATTTAACCAATTTTCTTAAATATTTTACAGAAATTAACTAAAAAAATACAACATTATAAAAATAACCATCAAAATCGTAGAAAAATTAGAGTTACCTGTGATTTTTGCTATTGATCTACGAATATACAAGTATTTAAAACGTAGGCGTACATTGGCAGTTATACGTTCATAGATTGTCTTTCTATAGTTTATTTCTGGTATAAATACCCCCTCACACCACACTACTATCGCAAATGAATTTACTTCATCTGCGGTTTCCTCTAAAGTTCATCTGTGATTTTGCACAATTTTGTTTATTTTTTTTATTGACTCCGAAATTGATAGGTTTGACTATGAAACAACTATATATATAAAGTCTTGCAAAAAAATTATCACTTTAGTTGTTGTTTCTCTAGAAAATTTGTTTAAAACCTCTTTAATAAAATGAATAAATATTTGGCTTGTGTTGTAATTGGTGGGAGATGTGAAGTTGTGAAAACAAATCTTGAATATGTATGTCCACGGGGAGGTATTTCTGAATTCGTTTTGATATTTTCTGAATATAATAGTTATAGTGATTTTATATATTTGGTGAAATTAAAACCGATTTCTTAGATAAATATAAACTTAGTGTTCATTTCCATCATCCTGAATTAAATCATTATATATTCATGGTTGAATACATTGATGTTAGAATGTTAATCAACGCAATCAAATCGGTTGGAGGAAGGGTTGTGAAAGTGTTTATGGTGGTTGATAAAGGTGATGCGGTTATGGAGGGTGACGAGATCGGAAATGAGTGGGTTCCTAACTTATCCAGCGATAAAGGGGGCAACAACCCAATATGTACGTTCATGACTCCTAGTGTACCTCAGTTTCATAGTGTTGCTGAAAAATGTTAATGTGAGGTATTCACTTATTCACTATGTGGATCCTGAAAATTATAAGTACGTTGGTGATGATGATGTTGGTACATATCTTAATGACGTGGGTGGTTGTTATGTTGACGTTCCCCAACAAAAAGTTAAAGTTATCAATATGGGTGGAGTAGATGATAGTAAAAAGAAAAAAGTTATGATTCAGAAAGATGGAAATCTACATGGTTACGGGGATTTTGTTGATGTAGATTTATATATATATATATATATATATATATATATATATATATATATATATATATATATATATATATATATATATAACCGACTTATAAAGCAATTCTGATGGAGATGAGTTAGATGATGAACGTAAAGTTAAGTTTCCCGATAACCTTTTCTACGGTATGCCCTCTCTACCAGCCTGTCCAGTTGATGTTAATGAAGATATCTCATCACAGATGTTACACCTCAATCAAAAGATTGAATGTATTTGTATATTTAATAACAAATACCTTCTAAAATGGGCGATTGGGAAAAAAATGTCTTCAAGAATGTTTTCAGACGAAGACAAGTAGATTGACCAAATCAAGGTATGAGGTTGTGTGTGTTAGGAAAAATTGTTCTTGGTTAATAAGAGCAAAATGAATTAAAATTTCTGACAGGCTTTTGCAAGTGAATATATTTGTTGATGTGCACACATGTTCTTCAACAATGTTGCAACTTAATCATCGACAAGCAAACATACATTTTTTGGGTGAATATCTTGCTGATGTTTTGGTTGAAGATTATCGTAGAGTATAGTGGGGACAATATATTATTAACGATATGAATGCACAATTAAAAATTTGTATATCATACCATCATGTTTGGCGTGAGAATAAATATGCACTGTTGTTGCTAAGGGGTGCGAAAGAGGATTCTTTTACCAAACTTCCGCCTTTTTTCCACAATTTGGTCAAACATAATCCCGACACAGTGACACATATTCAAACAGATGGTGGTGATCGATTTGAGTACTTATATATCACACCTGGTTGTCCGGTTAGTATTATTATATTTTAGTATTATTATTTTTATTTTTATGTACTTAACTATAATCAGTATATTTGAATAGATATACAATGTATTGTAGGTACTCTCTTTTGTCAATTGTTGTAAGTCGACCCTTGTAGTAGATGGAGCCCACCTAAAGGGTGAGTTCAAAGGTACCATGTTACCTGCAGTTACTGAGGATGGACAAAACCAAATATTATTGGTTGCATATGGTATATGCAAAAATGAGTGTACATATTCTTGAACATAGTTTTTTCAAAAACTATGTGATTTCATAAGCAATATGGAGGAACTTACAATTATATTTGATAGGTATCCATCTATAGCGACATATGGCATGTCACGCCCTAATCCGAATCGTTGCCTATTTGGGTGTAGGTGGTGGTATGTGGATGATTCTAAAATTCAGAGTTAGTTTTAGAGCCAAGGGTATTTTGGTAATTTGTCAGCCCATGCTTTTATGAAAATTGGATGTTCGTACGGGATATTGTAAGGCAGGTATGATTTGTTTAAAGCATAGAGCTTCTTGTTACCTTTTCATGGATATAAGGATGGTGGGAATCAAAATTGTATCAAAGAAGTTATGGCCTTCGGAATAAGTTAAGGTTTGAGAGAAGACCCTAGTGCGCGGGGCGTACTTATGCGAAGGGACACACCAGGCGTAATGAGGAGTACGCTTAGCGTACCGCGAGGTTGGGAACGGGGTGCGAGACCTCGTACGTTGGGCGTACGAGGGTTAGAGTGAAACCCAAATTTCTAGTGATGTACCCTATATAAGCTTTATGTTAGTCCCTTTGGTTCATTTCTAAGCTAGCCTCCATACCCTAAAAAACCCTAAATCGACTGTGTAACCTCTTGGTAATGTCCTTGAGCTATTGGAAGGCTTTCATTTTTCCCTTGGGAAGGAAATAAGAGAAGTTTGAAATTGTTTGGCTTGGTGGAGAAGCTTTAGATCCAAAATCATCATCTTATGGGGAAGCTTTTTGAGGTATCAAGTTTTCATCTTGGCTTGTATATGTCTAGATCTTTTCTTGGTTAGTTTGTCATGATTTTGGTCTCCTTTTTGGGTCTATGGATGGGTTGGGTTGTTAAAGGGCTTGTTCTTTTAGATCTGAATTTGTTTTGGTATCCTCGAGCATAAAGGTGCATGCTTTATGTGAAGAACGGTGCCATGCATGCATTAAGTCATCTATTAAGTCCCTTTTAAGCTTAAGATCTTCATTTAGTCATGTACGGACATAAAGTTGGCAACTTTACGTGATAATCCATCTTTAGGCGGTCATATTTGTGTTATGGAACTTTGTCTTAATGGATTAAGTGAAAAATCAAGTTTGGGCTGGTTAGGGTGAGTACACTAGGCGTACAAGCAGGTACGCTTAGCGTACAAGTCTCCAAGCGAGTATGTTGCGTGTACGTGCTTGTACGCCCCGCATACTCGGTCTGTTTGGGCTTTGGTTTAAGCTACCTTTTTGGGCTTGGTTGCTTGGGACTTTGTTGGGCCATTTGAGAATATGTGTTTTGGATTAGTGATAAGTTAATGGGCTTTAGGGTAAGTCCCAAATAAGGGTTTGGGCCCAATTTAGAAAAATAGGTCATAAGTGGGCTTTTGATGATTATTGGTTGTGGGCCTTTATGATTGGGAGTTTGGGCTTTTATCTTGGACCAAACTAAATGGGGGGTAAAATGGTCTTTTTACCCCATATATAGATTATTGGATTTGGTTTGGAACCAACATGTTAATTGAATTTCATTCATGTTTGATAGCACGAGATTATTAGCGGATCTGCAGTCAGAGAGTATCAGCTGGTTTCAGTTGTACAATGTGAGTCTTCTCACTATATCCATGGGTAGAAGGCACCAATGCCGACCCATTACTTTTTTATGTGGAATGCAAGTTGTCTCTGTGATACTTGCATTAAAGACCATGGGGGTTGCCCATGGCACTTGGATAACAGACCATGGGGGAGCCCATGGCATTCCAGGTAAAGACCATGGGGTAACGCATGACACTTGGATATCAAACCATGGGGGAGCCCATGACATTCCATGTAAAGACCATGGGGCAGCCTATGGCAACTATACGTATGTCGCTCGATATTGTGTGGTTGTGTGTTATTTGGTATTTTGGAGAACTCACTAATCTTTGTGCTTGTGGGTTTCAATTTATGTTTCAGGTACCCTGGTTTTCAAATGGAAGAGCTCGGGATGGTTGCAAAGCACACACCACATGTTTCCACATTCTGTGAATTACTCTGATTTGATGATGTTTTGCTAAATATTGGTTACCTTGGTTTTATGGGAAAGATATGTATTAACGATTTATTAACCTAAAAACAAAAAAAAAAATATGTCATGATTTTCAGGAGGTTACAAGTTAGTATCAGAGCCTTGGTTTGAGGGATCCAGATATACTCTTGGGTTTGTCTGAACTCAAACTGAGGATTTGGTAAAGTTTTCAAAAGAAAAGTATTTTTAAGAAAAAGAGTTTTCTAAGATAAGAAAAGGGTGTGGTGCATGCAATCAGCCAAGCTTATCTGATATGATTTGATTTATGAATCTATGAATCGCATGCTAATTAGAGTTAAGGAAGTGCTCAGTTTTTGCATGATAGAATGCTAAGACAGATGCCTTTGTATGTCTATTGTATGAGCTAGTAGACTTGCAAGCTAGTGGTGATTAGTCAGTGATAGATTAGGCTGACATGTGATGCCTTGTAGCCTTGGGAGTATTGGATGTTATGCTGAAATGGGAATATCTATTGTATCAGTAACTGCTAAGTGTATGCTTTAAAAATTGTATACGGTTAGGATTTTATAGCCCTAGAATAATTGATTTGGCCTTATTTCCTGTTCCTCGTTTGGTTGTCGTCCTAGGGTAGAGTCTTTTATTCAACAACCTATTTGATCGTGTTTTGTGTATAATTTGCATGCATAAGGCAACCGGCAACAAGGGTGGAAATTTATAGCATGAGTTATGATCGGAGTGGTACTGCACAAATGTTGCCTGCTTTGTACTTTATGGAAATCTTTGGTAATAATAGTTAGCTACAAAATGAGTATGATTATATTCATGAGGTGGGTGACTGGCATTAAGGGGAGTTCTTCGGCAGTTGATGGCAGGGTAAGGTCGGGAACCTAGGACGGCCCACGGATTACTTCAGTGGGTGTTGTTGCGCTGGGGAGTGAGTGTTTGGTATATAGATTTTGAGAAGGTGACTTAGTAGATTCGGAGGGATTCTTGAGGAAAGTATGGATAGGTGTGGCTGATAGTATTGGGCCCATACTACTGAAAGCATAGGATTCATACTCGAATCGGGGAGAGTCTTGGAAAATCTAGGAAGCTTGTGGGATGAGGATTATTGGGTATGTTCTTACCTTTTGCTTATTGTTTTCAGTATTGTGTTGAGCGCTCAGGTAGGAGGTTCGGGTTCTGGTTCCAACTCAGGTGCAGGTACAGATCCGATTAGCGAGCAAATGTAGGAATTCATCTCGTCGGAGATTATCCGCGGTATTTTGGAGCAGACTCGTATGATCTTTGGTTTTAGTTCAGTAGGGGATTCTAGAGATCTTGGATGAGCGCTTGAGTGTGATCTGTGTTGAGGTTATGACTATCGTTGGAGCTCGCACTCTATCATTCTGTGAGCGGGAGATCGATTTGGAGCACCTGGGGAAGAGGGGGCCACATCAGGTGTAGACAAAGGAGGGTCCCAGGAAAAGACCCAAGAATTCAGATCAATGATTGGAGGGCCAACAGGGTCGGGGTCAGTGCAGCACGTGCAGGAAAATGCATGATGGAGCTTGCTGTTCTAGGGGTATAGGTTGCTACAAGTGTAGCAGGATTGATCATGTCAGCAGGGATTGTCCTCAAGGGGCAAGTCCGTTATGTTTTCACTGCGACTAAGTGCGCCACAAGAAGTTTGTCTATCCGATGAGGATGGGAGGAGCAGTGAGTGCACCTTCTCTGGTTATTTTGCGGATCTCTGATAGTCGTGAGGGTAGGGCAGGAGCCCCAACAAAGAGGAATCGATAATTGCAGTTTTAGACAAGGGAGGCCCGTGCTCCAACAGGTGATTTTGCGAATATGTTATCTTTTGCTTCCTCTTAGGTTGTAATCAGTATTTATGTTGCTTGGAATTTTATATTGGCCTGAGTAAGCATTATCGTTGGTTTAATTCTCTGTTATTGTTGGGTTACATCTTCAAGAATTGTTATATGCCTTTTGCATGCCATGAATCATTAATGGTTTATTGAGGGGTTGTATCTCGTGTAGCGGGTTCCAATGTGTTCGGTTGTTATTCTGGTTTTTGGTCGAGACCGTTTTTGAAGACGGCTAAGACAAAGATCGATGTGTATGCGGGAAGCTTGACAATGGAGTTTGATGGTGAAACAATAAGTTTTAATATTTATGATGCCATGAGATATCCTAGTGATGTTTCATCTTTGTACTTTGTTGATGTTGTCGAGCCAATTACTCAAGAATTGTTTGAGTTATCTAACGGTGATATGTTGGAGATGATCTTAAGCAAAGGATTCGGTTGTGGGAAGTTAGTCAAGCAATTAAAGCTTTATTCTTTGGATTCGGAAGTTGAGAAGTTGGTAAATAAAATGGAGATGAATAAATCCACAAGATTAGATGTCAAGCAAATTGAATTGCCCCCAACTCATACAAAATTGTCTCCATCCCTTGTTCGACCACCCGAATTGGAATTAAAGGTCTTACCTAAACACTTGAAATATGCCTACTTGGGAAAGAATGAAACCCTTCCGGTTATCATTTAAACTCACTTAACCGAATTTGAAGAAGAGCAACTCCTCAAGGTGTTGAAGGAGCATAAAGAAGCCATGGGTTGGACGATTGCGGATATCAAGGGATTGAGCCCCTCTACTTGTATGCACAAGATCTTTATGGAGGATGAATGCAAGCCGATTCGGGATGCGTAAAGAAGATTGAACCCGCCAATGATGGAAGTTGTGAAGATGACGAAGAAGACGACGAGATACCCGAAGCTGAGGACCATTTTGACCAGCCTTCGATGCAGCAGCCGATGTTTCAGCATGACCACTTCCAGGCCCCTCCACAACGTTTTGACCAGCCGCATCAGCAGGGGGGACACGAAGTCCCACCATATTTCCCCCCTACGTTCTTTGACCAATTTGCCACAATGTTCTCCACGGTGCAGCGCATCGACACCCAAACGTAAGAGAATATGAGAGCCATCCAAGATGTGGCGAGCCGTGTTGATCGATTGGAGCAATCCTTCCCTCACACTTCCCGCCAGGTCCAGGATATGTGGGACTACCACTATCGCCACGGGCATTTCCCGTCGCCCGACCCTCCGATTTAGGTCACTTCCGCCCTTTCCTTAAGCATTTCCCTTATCTTTTACTTGTTCATGTATTTATAACTAGGTTGCATAACATTTTAGTTTTAAGCTATATTTCATTCATTTTTTTTCTTTTTTTCTCTTATTTATATAAAAATTCCAAAAAGATTTTATTTTCTTCTTTTTCACCTTTTATATTTTTGCATAACATTTAGCTTGGGGCATTAACATTCATGCATTTTTGTTGTCTGTTTATTCTCACCCCCTTGGATGCCATGGGACAGGTTCACAATTATTGTATCATTATTGGTCCAAGATCTTGTTGTTATCTCACACATCGAACCGGGACCGCTAGCTGCAATTTGGTACTTCATACTTGGGATCAGATGCTGGAAGCTTAAAGGGGTAAGTGATCATGGCCATGTAGTTTACATGAAGAATTATGCATACAATACTAATGATTGTAGGATATACTATAGCAATGGATGTCTTAGCCTTGCGGTCACTACCGCCGAGAGGATCACACTTGATCATGTTTGAACCGTTAGGATGAAGCACTAGTGCTTGTCCCCGAGTAGAATCCATATCCGGTCTCTTTACATCACCATATCTTTTTGCGATTTTCTTAGGATTTTAGAGAAGTCTTTTAGTCTGCATGTGGACATTTTCATTATTTTTGAAAAAAAAAATCACAAGTTTGAAAAGGAGCTTACATTATATCTTTATGCTCCACACGTGGTCATTTTCTCGCTTAGACCATTCGGATTATATTACCACCCTTTCGGTTCCACTTACACACTTTAGGAACCAAATTTTGAGTCAAAGGGTTATCTTGTTAAAAAAATCGATTGTTATTACATTACCTTCAAGTATGGTAAAAAAACACAAAAAACAAAAAAACAAAAAACAAAAAGGGCAGGCAAATTCCCAGCTGCAGAAATTTGAGAAGGGTGACCGGTTCAGTTATTGAACAAATTTTTCCAACATTTTGGTCATCCGGCGTTTGATATTCATTTGTATAGGTTTGATTCATTATATTTAGATTGAGTTTTTTTTTCGCAAATTGGTGATGTTAGGAGGCTGTCGAGTCGGATACTATGGGAGGTTTGTGTTGGATTAGTGTCTAAGTCCATAACTATTTTGGTATGTACTTGACCCGATGGTGCATGGTCCTTTTGGGTTGCCTTCACCAAAGCAACTTGATTGGAGAAATAAATAAAGAGAGAGGTTATTATGATTTATTAATATGTTATAAGAATAATATATTAAAGGAGAAATCATATTTGTTTAATTAATATTGGTCAATAATTAATTAAGAATTAATTTTGTGATCAAGTGTAATTAATTAAACTAGAGGGGCTGAATTGTAATTATGTGATAGTTACAAAATAAGGTAAGGATTATCTTATATATATGGTGAACGAATTTGAGGTGTAAATCCATAAGAATTCGAGTATGATAAGGATTCAAGGATTATCTTATTGGTTGCTTGGTGGATAAGCAACTAGATAAGGATAATGACTGAAACCCTATCTCTACACCTATATAAACACCCCTAGGGTCAAGAATTCCTAAATCCCTTCCCAAGAAGTCCTAGATACAAATTCTAACCTCTCTCCTCTCTCTATATACCTTCTCCACTTGCTTATGGTGTTTGTAAGCCATTAGAGGAGTGACACTTGTGACTCTCTGCTTTCCAAGGTCAATTCAAGGAGGAATTGGATTGTTATTGCTATATAACAATCAAGGTATGTTCTTAAACCTAATTACATGTGAATTCTGATTTCCATATGCTAGTATTAGGGTTCTAAGTCTTGGATTCAAAGTATGTACAATAGAGAAAGCTAGATCCGAGCTTTAGGGTTTGTATGAGCACATAGGATGTCTTATGACCAAAACCCATCAGTGGTATCAGAGCCATGATTGGTTTCTATTGTATTGATGCTTGATGTAACTGAAAATCGTGTTTTGGCCTCACTGTTCGACCTGACTCGGCGAGTCAGCCCTACTCGGCGAGTTCCAGAGGGTGACTCGGCGAGTCGGTGCGTCAGACAGTGCTTATCTCGGGATTTCTTGTTGTTTTTACATTGGGATAATTACCTTATCATGTTAGATTAATATTAATCCGATTATATGATATATTTGACTATATTTTTAATCTAATTGAAGATATTTATCAATTAATAAGATAATTGTTTCCTTATAAGATAATTGATTAATTATTTTAAGTAAATTGATAAATTATTTTGCAAGAAATCATCAAATATGGATAATTATGTGATTAAATGTTAATTTGAATTATTTGTTATTTGATCCTTGTTGTTGTGAAAAGTTTCATATTTGGCCCTTTAGGTTTTATAGTTTAAATTTGAACCCCAAAAGTTTTGTTGTTTTGAAATTTAAATAGTTGAAACCCTAATGTTTTGAAAAAAAGGTTTCAAAACTTGCCCTCAAGTTTTGGAATTTAAATTTTGATTAAATAGTTTAATTTTGATGCATATTTAAATTCTAAACCCTAATGTGATGAAACGTTTCAAAACTTGCCCTCAAGTTTTTGGAATTTAAAAGTTGATTAAAAGTTTAATTTGGAATGTTAAATTCTAAAATTCTAGTATTGTTTTGAAGAAGTTCAAATCACACCCTTATGATTTTATTAATTAATTAAGGTGTATCATTAAAAGAGGTTTAATAAATCCATAAAAGTTTTGGTTTACAATTGAATTAAAAGTATAATTGTTAAATTTGACCACCTAATATTTTAAAAGTATAAAATACACCCTATACTATATATAACATTAAAGGTCTAACATTATATATATGTATGAGTAAAAGTCAGTCTTACCGTTAGTAGGCCTCATTCACGAAGCTGGTCTATAAGGGGTGTTTAAGGAAATTGCTTATAAAATGGCGATTGAATGAGTATCCACTCTTACCCACCGCACTCTTGACTAGTGGAGGGTCGTTAGCCGAACGGGTAGGATAGGACGAAACCTTCCTTTATAAGTATAATGAAGTATAAAAGTAACTAAATGTTTTCATATAATTCCCAATCTTAGTTACTTAGGCAAAAGTGAATTGATGCAATTCCATGAAATTACACTTTGTGCCCTTGCGAAGACGTTAGTGGAGCGTGTGTGGTTAACCGGCACACTAAATGGGTCTAAGCAAAGGTAGCAAAGGGTGACTCAATGTTTGTCATAGTTCGGTGGAGCGTGTGTGGTTTACCGGCACATCGAATAGGTGACTGTAACATGTGAGGGCACCATGTAAGTTTGCATGGTTATTCACACCCGCTTTGTGATCCTCGGCATCCCAGTCACAAACAAGAGGAGCATATCGAGATTTAAACATGCCATTGAAAGTTCAATGAATCTCAAAGGATCTAGGAGTTTTCATAGATTTAAAACTTAAATTCTTTTTCGTTTTTCGTGGTGGAAATTAGTGAATCGTCATTCACTTACCTTCAAATATTCTGCAATTAGGGTTACGACATCCCTCTCCCGAGTTGTAGAATATTGTGTTGGGTCCTAGCCTTAGTATCTCATTTGGGTGATTTACTAAGGACTCAATCTATCAACTAACTTGAATTCGTTTTCTCCCGTATTGTAGATGTCAAAGTTCGACAACTATGGTTTTCCCAAATCCCGTGGAACAAGCATTCCACATGAAGATGATATTCCACGATTCAATCGAGGAACGAGAAATCATGCTTCACTTCCTCCTCCTCCTCCTATTTTTCTCCCTAACCCACAAATTCAAAGGCTTGAAACGTTCAAGATCACTCAAGCCCTTTTGGCAAGTAAACATAAAGAAGGAAACTCCGTGTGTGCACACGTCCTAGGGATGAAGTCACACATTGATAAGTTAAGAATGTTGGGATCCGTTGTCTGTGAGGAAATGGTTGTTGATTGGGTTCTTCAGTCACTTCCTAACTCATATAGTGAGTTCGTAAGAGAGTACTATATGATGAACTACAACGTGACCCTTATAGATCTCACCTATATGCTTATTGCTGCTGAATCAGAAATGATTTGGCGCAATAGAAAAGCAATGTTGATTGGTGAATCTGCCTTCGAGACCTCTATGGATATAGACAATGGCAACGAAAGACATGCTATGATCGAAAAGTTTGATCATAAGAGAAAGGCAATGTCTGAAGTAGTTCCATGTGTTGTTCCAAAAGAGTCGATCTGTTTTTATTGCCAAGAGAAGGGGCATTGGAGACGAAGCTGCCCTATTTACCTAAGAGATCTAAGAGATGGGAGAGTCGAAACGTATGGCTCTAATATAGGTAAAATCCATTGACTAAGTCTTTTAAGCTTCTATTCTAGATTCTTAATACATAATGTAATAAGATTACAATTGATGTTTTGTAGGATCGAAGAAAAGAAAGGGAGCTTAAGGGAAGAAGTGAGCAAAATCTAACCGTAAAGAAATGGATTTCGATCGCATTTCTCGAAGATTAGATTCTTGAGCTACTACTTAGAGTTAGAATTAGATTGCTAAGAAAGATGTATTAGCATAAGTTTTTCAATGAACTGCATTGTAAGGACAAATTTTTCCGCAATAAAATAAATTTTGATTTTAAATTTTATTTATTTATCCTTGCAATGGCGTGTATGAAAAATTGATGTTAAAATGTTTCTATAATGGATTTGGTTCTTATTATGTTATTTATGGAAAGTCAAGAATTTACCAAATAAGGAGAGTTTCTCATCGCCCAAGTTTCAATTGGACAGAAATTTGGAATCACGCAACTTGGTTGCACGATGAATGAGAAATTTCATATTTGGAAATTAGACAAATTCATTGACAAAGTGTCAAGTGAGGGACTAAGAGATCGAGCACACAATGTTGCGTGTTGATCAAGTCAACCATAAGAGTAACAATGATGTTCGTCATGATTTACTAAAGGTTTAGTAAATATGATTATACTTACAAGATTAAGTGTAATTTTGAATTGATTAAAGGGTTTAGATCAATAGCAGTACGAATAACAAGAATCAAGTAGGCAGAGAGATAAAAGTTTCTCCATTCTAAGAAGAAGGGAGAGTACCTTTTATGCTTTATGATAGGTCTTAATGATTAAGAATCATATCTCAATTGATCCTCTAAGTGAGTCTTAGTACAATTGTATGTCTAAGAAGAGGAATCAAGAATTGAAGAAATGGTTAAATCAACAAGTCAATCATACTTCGTTCCAATAACAAGTCTTAAAGTTAAGATTGTGACAATGAGTGAAAGGTATTAAGAAGGTTTGTAATTTTCATAAAATGTGGAAAGTTGTGATGTCTTGGATAAGACAAAGACCAACTAGGACCAATTTATGAAGTGTTTTGATAAAAACTACACTAACTCTTGAATATTTGTTTGTCAAGAAATGTTTATTGACAAGAGAATCTTACATGTCAAGGGGTCAGTGGGAGTCTTAATGGTCTTGAAAGATTTCAAGAACAAATCAAATAAACCTTATCAATCATCACTAGCACACGAGTTGAGGTTTACAACCTATCGTGTTGACATTATTTTGATTCTGTGCCAATCCAATCAAGTTAATTATGCATGTGAGTTCTATGTGTTCTCATTTTGAACGCATAAAAGGCAAAGCACCTTAATCAATGAAAGGTACATTGATAGGAAAGGGTGAGCTGCTTAACTACTTGGAAGACATGGTGGGCAGCTGTGCTACCATAAAGGCAAGAAATCGAGATCAAGAAAGTTCGATCCATAAGAGTTTGAATTTGTCGTAAACCTTGGTTTTGACAAATTCACATGGATAGGAACAAATACACTGTTTAAATCTAAGTGTCATAAGATTTCCTCCTTCATGAAAATGATTGTGAAGAAATGCTTTCACTAAGACAGATTTTAAGAAGATAGTGATTGTAAAATTGCATTCTCAAATTCAATTATGGTTACGGCATCCCTTTCCATAATTTGAATTGCGAGGTTTGGCAATTAGTCTTAATTGTTTAGACACACATATGAACTATCGAAGGTAAAGGTGTATAAGTTCAAGAAGCATTGATAAAGGATTATCAACGCACTAAGTATTAGAAACACGAACTTAAGAAATTCAATAAGTATTGTTTTCTGAAAGTTAAGATGTTTATGAATACATGTCGAAGCTAGTGGGAGCATAAGTGTTATGTTTTATAATAATCATCATGATAGTGGGAGCATAAATGTTATGATTGTATGATTATTAAGGAAAGTATTGCAAGATTAGCAATATTAATTATAGAAAACAAGAGTCATACTTTGCAAAGTCGCAATAATTGAAGAGTTGTTTTGCTATAATTAAGGGAGAGAATATTATGCTTCATTTCAAATCTAAAGGTTTAGGTTGAGAAATGTTAATAAAATTTAGTCAAAGGTACAAAGTGTGTTCTTAAAATTTCGATTATGATTACGGCATCCCTCTTCACAATTCGAATTTTGAGAACATAGCAAATAAAACATTATGCGTCGTGTCCCATACGCTTTGGGTATAGGATCGATTGCAAATGCTTTAATGTTTGACCATTCTAAAATTTTCCAAATGTCTAGCACATTTAGACGGAAAAAGGACTAGAATCGGTTTAGACTAAAATAATTAAACAACTATCAAAGGACAATCCAAGTTCGACGAGGATTGGTCGCTTGTGAGTAGTTGGAAGTATAGTATTGGAAAATATGGAAATGTTTCCATATTGGATGGACTATATCGACATCATTACGAATAGATAAGATTCTATTAAGAATGAGTTGTCATATGGAAAATATGGAAGCGTGTCCATATTGGGAATTGAATATTGAAAATCTATGTCTAGATTAGAAACTTCTATGCAAAAGGATGTTCAAAGAATGTACTTTGAGTGAGAGACATCACGTCTATGGAATTGTTTTGTAACAATCTCCGATAGAGGACTTCGTAATATCATTGGCAATAGTCTTTATGACTTTGGTGCAGTGACATTACGAAAGGATAAGTTGCATAGAATGTTAGAATCTAGCATATTCTATAAGTAACAAGAATTTTATATTCTTTAACTTATGAAAAACGGATTTGGAGTTGTGAAATGAGAAGGATTGGAAATGTGTTCAATGTGATCTATTTCACAAAGTAAGAACCATAGGTAAACATTGTGTGCATGCTAGGAGCATGGGACAAGTGTTGGAATTCAAGTAAGAAGTTGATTACCCGAAACGACAAATAATGAGTAATCGATATGGTGATAAATAAAAGGAGTTTTATTTATACTCAAAGGTTTGAGGCCATATGGGATTAGTATTATTCTTGTGTTTCACATTTGCATGTTTTGACTTCCAGAATAATTGAGTTTATTAAGAATAATCGAATTATTCAAACGGGCCACAGTCGTTCATATGTTGGAAGTAGGTATGAATGAAGACTGTCGTGAATTGGTGTGTGGATTGTCTAAAAGAGTATTAGACATAAGCAAATGTTTGCTGCAACGTTCATGAGTGCTTATGAATGTGATTTAAGCATTGGATTAAACCGACGCTCACTTGGATCACTCCATGGATTATATCACGAGTGATTGGTGAGACGATAACATCTTATATTCTTGAGACCGAGATGTGTGAGTTGTATCTTGCAAATCGGTTGCACATTGATAATATGTAAACGCACCAGTAACTTGGTGTTATAAAACATATTGTTGTGTGTGATTCGGTGCGTGAGTACAAGCAAGCATTGTATCAAAGTTTATCCGTTCCTTTTATCCAAAGTAGGATAAAAGCGATATCTTTGGGCCCCTCGATGGTTTAGTGATGACAAACGTAAATGCTCGGCCGGGCTAGGGCTAATTTGATTTGTTCAATTAGTCAGTCGTCATAAATCGGAAATCGAGATATAGTACAAAGAGAATGATTTGAAATCATATCTCATATGATATCTAGAATGGAGGAATATATGATCCCTTATCTAAGGACACGCGTATTTGATATGATCAGAGTTGACAGCGGCTTTGGAAAGCTACGATTGCAGATCGGGATCCGAAGTCATACGCAGAATAGTTGTTAGACTTATCCAAGTGGGAGACTGTTGGATTAGTGTCTAAGTCCATAACTATTTTGGTATGTACTTGACCCGATGGTGCATGGTCCTTTTGGGTTGCCTTCACCAAAGCAACTTGATTGGAGAAATAAATAAAGAGAGAGAGGTTATTATGATTTATTAATATGTTATAAGAATAATATATTAAAGGAGAAATCATATTTGTTTAATTAATATTGGTCAATAATTAATTAAGAATTAATTTTGTGATCAAGTGTAATTAATTAAACTAGAGGGGCTGAATTGTAATTATGTGATAGTTACAAAATAAGGTAAGGATTATCTTATATATATGGTGAACGAATTTGAGGTGTAAATCCATAAGAATTCGAGTATGATAAGGATTCAAGGATTATCTTATTGGTTGCTTGGTGGATAAGCAACTAGATAAGGATAATGACTGAAACCCTATCTCTACACCTATATAAACACCCCTAGGGTCATGAATTTCTAAATCCCTTCCCAAGAAGTCCTAGATACGAATTCTAACCTCTCTCCTCTCTCTATATACCTTCTCCACTTGCTTATGGTGTTTGTAAGCCATTAGAGGAGTGACACTTGTGACTCTCTGCTTTCCAAGGTCAATTCAAGGAGGAATTGGATTGTTATTGCTATATAACAATCAAGGTATGTTCTTAAACCTAATTACATGTGAATTCTGATTTCCATATGCTAGTATTAGGGTTCTAAGTCTTGGATTCAAAGTATGTACAATAGAGAAACCTAGATCCGAGCTTTAGGGTTTGTATGAGCACATAGGATGTCTTATGACCAAAACCCATCAGTTTGGGCCAACACCAAGTGAGCCAATTCCTACAACGGTGCCCGAGCGATTAAACCTAGTTACACATGAGAGAAACCGGCAGACGTGAGATTAGAGTGTACATTTAAAAAAGAGCTCTACCCGAGCCCATCCAACTACTTTCTCCCTACTACAGATATTCTTCATTGTATGCATGCTCCATTGAGGCTGCGACAGCTCATCCCTCCTTACTCACCTAAAGGAGTTGTCCTGGCTGTGGTTTATGGTTCCATTGTCATCAGATGGAAAATTCGTGAGGTAATACCAAGATCAATTCTGACCATGTTGACTAACAGTGATCAGGTTCTGCGGTTCTATCCATTCTTTTTATTTTTTTCTAGGATAGTTCATCCCAAGTTCATTTTGGTCTTGTCTTACTTAAGGACAACTTAGGTTTAAGCTTGGAGTGATTTGATAGTTTGTTTTGTTTACTTATTTTTATAGTTTATTTTAGCTTATTTCATTCATAATTTAGATAATTTCCATGCATATTTTCCTTTTTGTTATTTTATGACTATTTCGGGTACTTTCGAATCTTGTGAGCATAATTTCAGGTTTTCGGGTCTAGCGGAGCGGGAGTGTTCGGGACGTATGGGAAGCGATGGGATTTGGTAGACAAAAAGGAATGTAGGCTTGGTGATTGTGGAGATGATGCATAGAGCGAGCTTGATGATTATTTGAAGGCTTGGAGAGAAATAAACTTTAAATTTGCAAGATGCGGGGGTTTATTCAAACGTGCGTAAATTGTTAATCGGGCGAGTACGAGCTTTGGAGGATTTGGATAGGTCAAATTGGGCTTAAAATGAAGAAAAACTTGAAGAAAATGGGCTAGGAGGTGATTGGACTCGATATGGGCTAGTGGGATATGCTTTGGAGGCCCAAAAACTCAAAAAAATAAAAAACCATGTCAGGCACCACCCGTGCAACCCACCCGCGCAGCAATACGCGGGTCGCGCAAGGCCCTGCAGGGGCATTTTCGGGAATTCATGTTTTAAGCTATATGGGGAAGGTTGGTGCCTATCTTTTGCATACTCTTGGACATCCGATTTTTGGAGATTCTCTCTGGAGTTTTGAAGACTTTTGAAGGCCAAGAACACTTGAAGAACATCATCTTTTTACCTCTTGATTCTTGCTTAATGTTTGGTACAATCTTCTCTAATTTTGTTTCTTTAAGTTTAACCATGCTTGGCTAAACTAATGTTGGTTGACTTTTGTTGAATCCTTTGAACGTTTGTTGGATGTTGAAGAATCCATGAGCTTGTGCTTAAATCTTTATGGAAATGTTTTGTGTTTTATCATATTATCACTACTAGTATGTTTTTATTCATGAGTTTAAATGTGTTTGTGGTGATTAGTTGGCTAATTTTTTGATTAAGTAAAGGATCCTCAAATTAGCAAGCAACAAATGATTTTTGTGTTGCTTTTGCTTCACACAATCATAAAAACATTTTCTCCAACATGGTAGTGGAAGCAATTGACTCCTCTTGGATTTGGTGACTTTTTGGTTCTTAATGCTAGTTGACTTTCACTAATTACATGCAACTTGGAATTAGTGATTTTGACTAAGGAAATTGTTATGAGGTTCTCTAGCCATTTCAACAATTAATAAAAGTCTAGGTAATCTCAAGCTCCTTGGATTGCTATAGCCAAATTAAGGATTTAAATCAAAGTATTGCACCATTGGATTCTAAAGATATGTTCATCAAAAGTCAAAGTGAGGAAACTTTAAGTCAACCATATCTCCCTTATTGATTTTACATCAAACCCTTATTTTTGTTGAAATTGTCTATTTAAATCATAGTTAGTTCTAGTTTGTTTCAAGTATTTCTAAACACCACCCCCCCCCCCCCCCCCGCCCCCCATTTATTTTTATTGTTATTTTTACAAAGAGATTTTTCATAGAGTTATCAATTGAACCAATCTCCGTGGATTCGATCCCTTTACCACTATACACTATTTTAGTGTGTAATATTTAGGGTTATTATTTTTGTTGGCCTCGAAAACCACCAGAGAGCTTCGTCGAATCCAAGTGGGGGAGAATCGATCAGAAATTCTAGAAGTTTGGAAGGGTGTGGAACTAGGGTAAGTTTCACGTCCTGGCCAGGAAGAAAGACGACCCAAGCGGTCGTTTACATTAAGATTGTGTAAGTGGGAGTTCAGAAAACTTCCAACCGTTTACATGCTTTAGATGGTAAGGAAAGATTTCTAGGACGAAATCTAATTTAAGTGGGGGGATTTGTAATACCCGATTCAATGTATGTTTAGTTTAGACCCTTGGGGTGTTAATGTTTAGCGGGATTGGTCCTTATGAGGCAGATTTTCAGACTTCAGGAAAATTGGAGTACGCTGGGCATACTGGCTCTCTTTGTGATCGCAGATCTTAACCATGTACGTGGGCATGAGTGAAACCCTAATTTTTAGGGTTTTCGTCCTATTTAATCCTTATGATAGCCTCATGTTGTCATGTTTAGCCAACCTCCACCCTCCTTGGTCCAAAAATCAAAACCCTAGTGTGTGTTTGTGAGTTTTGAGCCTTAAAGACTGTTTGTTGGTGAATTGTGAAGGAGAAGAAGAAGAGGACCATTTGGAGAAGTGCCTTGAGCTTGAAGATCTGAAGTTAGCTCATCATTTGCAAGCTTTTTGAGGTAAAAAGTTCACGTCTTGATGATTCATGATGCTAGATCTAGTTATGTTGTTATTTTATGCTTTTTGAGTCCTTGGAGTGGTTGGTGAGTTCCTTAACTCACTCCAGAAGTCATGGTGTTGGATCTAGGCTTCTTTTGGTCCCCTTATTCATAAAAATGCTAGATTTATGATGAATCTTAGACCATGCATGTGTTATCGGGAAATCGGGAAAAAAAATTAGGACAATGAGATTGATTGGATTCCATGCCTCATGTCCATACAATATCTTGAAGAATAAAGGAATAGTTGGTCACTTATCTCAGGGCCAACATTTGATTTGAATCAGAGTTCAGCAATTGCTTCGGAAAGCACACTTTGTTGTTTAGTTCAAAGTTATATTTGCAACTGTAATTATAAACTTATCCAAGTGGGAAACTGGTGAATTAAGGTGTCTAAGTGTAACACTCAAGAAATTTTGAAAAAAATTTAAACTTTCTAAATAAACGCAAAAACCATCATTCATTACAATTTGTTTTCAACATGATTTTCACATTAGAGTTTTTCGAGAAATCATAACACAAAGCATAAGGAGGTACACGATTAGACCTTCGCCTTCCTGCGATCATTTGAAGTACCTGAAACATAAACAAAACTGTAAGCCTAAAGCTTAGTGAGTTCCCCCAAAATACCAATGCATAACAAACAATACAAGTATAATATCATCATGCAATACCACAACTAACAGACTAGATTACCCCTGAGCCCACAACATAAGTCTGGCTTGCCCCTTTGGCCCAAAACTTATGTCTGACTTGTTCCCCAACCTTCAGTACGAGTCTGGCATGCCCTTCCTGGCCCTCAGCTCATTTCTGGAATGTCCATGAGCCCTTAGTATGAGTCTGGCATGCCCCTTTTCTGGCCCTTAACTCATATCTAGTATGCTCTAGGGTTTGTTGGCTACAAAACAAAGCAGTACAACCTTAACCCAAACCACACAATATTTTGACATATAATAGATAATATCATAAGCAGATAAACAAGTAATTCACAGGTAGTCCTACAAATATACCAGACTAGCATAACAAGACTAGCATGCATAACTATATCATACTCAACATATCAGCGGTATAAGGTTATCAAACCAATGGGCCAACCTTGGTGCCTTCAACCCGAAAGTATAGTAAGGAAGACTCACCTCACACCGATGTATCAAACAGAACCTCTGGTCGCTAGCTCACGAAAACCTCGAAATATCATAATAAATAAACCTCCAATTAATAATTGGATTATCACCTTCTTAATTCATAATTGTCCATTAACCTTTATTAATTGGGCCAATCCCAAGTCCAACCTTGATCCAGAAAGGTCTAAAATATACAAGGCCCATAATTGGCCCAATTTAGGTTGCTCCCCAGCCCTCAGTACGAGTCTGGCATGCCCTTCCTGGCCCTTGTCTCGTATCTGGAATGCCCATGAGCCCTTAGTATGAGTCTGGCATGCCCCTTTCTGGCCCTCAGCTCATATCTGGTATGCTCCAGGGTTTGTTGGCTACAACACAAAGCAGTACAACATTAACCCAACCCATACAATATTTCGACATATAACATATAATATCATAAGCAAATAAACAAGCAATTCACAGGTAGTCCTACAGATATACTAGACTAACATAACAAGACTAGCATGCATGGCTATATCATACTCAACATATCAGCGGTATCAGGTTATCAAATCAATGGTCCAGCCTTGGTGCCTTCAACCCGAAAGTATAGTGAGAAAGGCTCACCTCACACTGACGTATCAAACATAACCTTTGGCTGTTATCTCACAAAAACCTCAAACTATCATAATAAATAAACCTCCAATTAATAATTGGATTATCACCTCCTTAATTCATAATTGTCCTTTAAACTTTATTAACTAGGTCAAGCCAAAGTCCAACCATGATCCAGAAAGGTCCAAAATATACAAGGCCCATAATTGGCCCAAATTTCCAAATTGGGCCCAACTCCCTAATATACCTCATCCTAAGGCCCAATTCCCTTAACCGGCCCATAATAATTCTACTCAGAAAGTCCATTAAGGGCCTAAGCCTAAACTGGCCCAAAGATGGCCCAAAACCGAAGCCTAACTTGCAAAAGCCCAACAGTGAGCGTACATTGGGCGTACTCTGAGGCTACGTGGGGCGTACGCGAGCCTCGTATTGGCTACAAATGGGGGTGTTGACTGCGTATGCGGGGCGTACCCTCGCAGAGTTTAAAACTCTAATAAGTGCTTAATGGCTTAAGCACTTAAGCCCAAATTCCAGATCCATCGACCAAATGTATCTCATAACCATAAAGTCTCAAACTTTAAGACTTTGGACGTCCAAAAAGTCCTTAATGCATGGTCTTAATCCATTAAGATCTCCTATAAGCAACATGAAGCCAAACTAGCCAAATAGACCTCATTTTTTATAACTTAGAACCCTTCATAGGGTCTGAAAGGACAACTAAAAACGTCAAAGACAACTCATGCACAATATTGGGAATTTTGGGACAAGAAGAGTACAAAAAGCTAACAAAACAAGATCCACACAATACAAGTACAAAGGCATAAGCTTTTTACCTTCTGGAGCTTGTAAATGACAAGATGATCTCAGATCTACAAGCTGGCTTCACTCTCCAAACACCTTGATGCAACTTCTTCTTTTTCAACCACACAAGAAACACACTCTTAGCTCTCACATACACAAAAGAGAAGCTATGGTTTCCAATAAACGATCACAGGACTTGGAGGCTGAAAGGATGGAGGTAAAGGGTCCATAATGGGGTTTAAATACCCAACAAACCCTAAAAGTTAGGGTTGCACTTGGACATACGTACGCCCTGCGTACATATGCGTACGCCTAGGGTACTCATATGTATGCCTAGGTACTCCCCCTCCTACCAAAATTACCAATTTTCCCCTTGGGCCTCTTAGGGCTAAATTCAGCCAATTTCAAAGACCAACCATGACATATTAATTTACTGAAGGAAGGATTTGGAAATACCTGGAAACACGGGATGTTACACTAAGCTCATAACTAAATTGATATATGCTTGAATTAGAAGCAAAAAGTCATTATTTGGTTGCCCTCATAATTAGTAAATGAATATAATGACATTTGGAGAGAGATGTTGATTTATTAATTCATTATAGGATTGATAAATTGTAATAAATGATTGTTAATATATTATATTATTAATATATTAATTTGAAATAGTAACAGTTAAATAAAAATTAACCATGATTAATTTAGATTTAATTATGGGTTAATTAGAATTAATTAAAGGTGCAATGACTTAAGTTGTAATTGTTCAAAAGTCGAGCAATGGAGAGGTTACAGAACCTTCCAGAGGTGGACGGTTTTGGATAGCTCTTATTAGGGTTTTTGGAAGCCTCCTGAAGATAAGGATACTGTATAATATCTTGAATTTGAAATATTATTATTTTATTCAAGATTAGGGTTTCTAGGGTTTTCCTATCAGCTATAAATATGACCCATTGGGTGCCTCATTTTCGTCCACTCCTACTCCCAAGAGAATAGTTAGTTTTGCATCCCCTTTCCTTTCTCCTCTTGTATTCTAATTGTTAGGGTTTGGTACAAACCATTAGAGACACTAAACTTTTGGTTCTAGCTTTCTGAAGAACCAAAGGAAACGATCAAAGAGATTTATTTTCTATAATAATTCTAAGGTATGTAAACCCTACTTTTGTTATTTTCAAAATTAGGGTTCTCTAGAGTTCTTGATGTTCGTTGTATGTTGTTATCAATTAGAGAAAACATAGATCATTTATAGGTTGCATTTGCACTTAAGTGTTAAGATTTTCCGCTACTCATGTTTTGTTATAACTTATAAAACCCATGAGTTACAACTAGTCATAATAGTCATATCTGAACATCTCAACAAGTTCGTTACCTAGACGTATACAAAAAAATATAGTTACCCAAATGTGAATAAAACGAAAAGTAATTACCTTGATAAGTCAATTTCTTTTTTTTTTTATTATTATTGTGGTCGATCATAATGTTTGCAATATTAATTGATTCTGTTAAATTTCCTTAAAACAATATCTATGACCATTTGATCATTTAAATTGGTCACGACATGTTGGAAGTCGTTTTTGGTAGCATACTTATCACATAACACTCTCTCTCTCTCTCATTCTCTCTCTCTCTCTCTCTCTCTTTCTCTCTCTACCTCTCTCTCTCTCTCTCTTTTTATATATATATATATATATATATATATATATATATATATATATATATATAACAATGACAAGAGCAATGCTACGATATAGATAAAATGTAACACCCAAAGTGAAAAAGGCCAAGAAAGGAAAGGAAACCCTAAGTTTAGGGGACGACTCAGCGAGTCCAAGGAGGAACTCAGCGAGTCCAAGCGGGATCCGGGTCGAGGAGTAAGTAACTGACTCGGCCAGTCTGGTCTGTGCGAAGAAAACCCTAAATCCGGGACTTTGGGCGCTATTTAAGCTCCTTATTCTCTCCATTAGGGTTCCTTAGAACCTTCCTCATTCAGAAAACGAACCCTAAGCCTCCATTGTTGTGCATTCAAGCTTCCAAGCCATTTTTGGGTGATTTGAAGGAAGAAGAAAGAGGGGAATCAGTGAAGCTTCAAGGATTGGCTTCAGATATGGAGTTTGTGGAGCCTTTCTGAGGTATTGAAGGTATTAAGTCGTTTCCTTCCTTTAGATCTTCTATGGTTGTGAGATTTGGGGCTTTTTAAGCCATGATTAGTTATCCATTTGAGTTAGAAGCCGGATATGGAGTTGCTACTTCAGATCTAAGCAGATTTTGGTCTTGAGAAGCATAAAGTTTCAGCCCTTGAGTTGATTATGTAGCCCCTTGCTTTAAACCCTAGTTTATGGTGTATTTTGCCTAGATCTCCTTCTCTACACATAAAGTTTGCAACTTTACGTGAGGAAAGGGCTTGGGAAGGGTAGATATACAGTTTGGAGTCCATGCATGACTCAAAAGTCCTCAGCATGTATAGAGATCTGAATGGACTCGACGAGTCCTTTGAGTGGACTCGGCGAGTATCATGAAGATGAGGAGGAACTCGACGAGTGGGATGAACAGCTCGTCGAGTCAGATGAAGTTGGGCAGGAACTTGGCGAGTTGGATGAACAACTCGGCGAGTCTGTTGAAGGTTGTCTTGGACTCGGCGAGTCTGTTCTTGGACTCGGCGAGTCAGGTCGCGAAACCCCAAACCCTTCGAGTTGAGACTCGAATCAGTGAGTCGAATGGAGACTCGGTGAGTTGGACAGGTCAGGACTCGGTAATCGGTAGACTCGGCGAGTCGAATCGTGAATAGAAGGACTCCGAACATATGAACTCGGTGAGTCAATAGGGTGACTCGGCGAGTAGGGTTGACCTGGAAGGTTGACTTTGACCAGGACTTTGACTTTGACCAGAGTTGACTTGGTTGTCTCTCGGGGGTCAGTTAGACTAAGTGTTGCGTTGATGTTGATAGCTTGGGGAGCTAGTGGAGCAGGAGTTCAGTGAGTTGTCGGGCAGTAGCTAGTGGGATCATCAGCGAGTTCAGCCAGTGCAGGTGAGTTTCCCTTTGTGTGAATGGGTCTACGGCCACAATGCCGACCCATGTAGTTATGAGTAGAAGACCCGGGGGTTAGCCCTAGGCACAATATGCTAGTATGATATTCAGGACAAGGTCTAATCATAGCGGGCGGGTGCCCAAGGAATGGTTTATGTGATAGTTTATACTTGTTGTCTGTGTGATACTTGTATGTGCCTGGTAGGGAGGTGAGTGTAGGCGAGGTCCCGTACCTCACCAATAGCAGAGTGTGGATGGTGTTCCACATCTCATTAGCAGCAGATCAGGGGCGAGGCCCAAGATAGGGAAAGAGTGAGGGAGGGTTGGGCCCGTATCTCACTATCAGTAGGAGCATAGACGGGGTTCCCTGACTCATCAGTAGAGTTAAATTGTTAGGACCGGAGGGTAGTCAGACACCCCAGATACGTCTGACAGTATGTGATGTTACGTTTACATGCTAGCATGATCTGTTATATGTGTTAGAGGTAGTAGGAGGGGAGCAGTCCCCAAGTTCGGTTGTTAGGACCAAAGGGTAGTTCAGACACCCTAGATATGTTCGATAATTTGTTACGTTATGATATGTATATGTGATAGTAGTAGAGTTCGGTTGTTAGGACCGAAGGGATGTCTGATAATATGTTATGTTACAATATATGTGCTAGTAGCAGTAGGGGGTGAAATAGTCCCCGAGGATCGGTTGTTAGGACCGATGGGTAGTCAGCACCCCATAATGGCTTGACAAGGGTAGTCAGCACCCCATAATGGCTTGACAAGGGTAGGTCGGCACCCCAGAATGGCCGTACCGGGTAGGTCGGGCACCCCAGAATTGCCCGACAGTATGTATGATATGTGATTGCATGGCATGATGGGGGAACTCACTAAGCTTCATGCTTACGATTTTTAGTTTTGGTTTCAGGTACTTCCGGTAGCAGATGATGGAGCTCGGGATGATCGCATTGCACACACCATAGATTAGTCAGCCTGGGAATGTTTTACTCTGATAACGAACATGTGTTTTGGAAACTATTACTCTGATTATGTTTTGAATCGATGATTTTGATTTAAGTGATGTTTTATTAAAAGAAATTTTTAGCCTTGAATTTTGGGATGTTACAAGTTGGTATCAGAGCCTTGGTTTGAGGGATTCGGACATGCTCTCGGGTATGTCTGAACTCAAACTGAGGAATCGGTATAGAAGTTTTCAAAATAAAAAGACAGCTTTGTAAAAAAAGAGTTTTGAGAAAGAAAACAGTTTTAGAAAAGCAAAAAGAATTCATAAAGGAATGAGCTTTGAAAAGTGGAAAAGGGTGTGGCGCATGCAATCAGCCGAGCTCAATTAAGTACCCCAAAATACCCATACAAGTTTATGATATGTTTATCAGTTAGTAGAACAGCATGCTACATTAGGACTAAGGATCTAGGGAGGATGCCTTATGTGCCGGTTATATGTGCTTTGAGCTGCATGATAGTGCTGATTAGACAGTAGTGGGATAGCCTGTTTAGGTTATGCCTGGGATTATGAGTTTGTGTTGCATGCTAGTGCAGATTCTTGCTATGAGATCATGATTGCTTGTGTATGTTATGGTTAGATTTTCCTTTGTCTGAATGTTGTTTGCTTTGTGCATTGTGGGATTCCGAGTAATGGGAGTTAGCCCTTAGGTGGATACGTCACACCACATGTGATCAGGGTTGGATAATCTCAGAGTGCTGGGTTTGGCCCTATTTCGCAGCTCTTGTTTGAGTCCAACCGTTGTAGGGACGAGTCTTTTACTCGAAGGATTATCTGAGCCTCGTCACATGTGATGGTTTTAAGTTGATGGCTAATTGGCATTACAAGGAGGTCTTCAGCAGTTGAGGACTGGTTTGAGTTGAGTCAGAGGTTTCCTTAGGGTAAGCCTAGGATGAGATAGTGCTGGGAGCGGTAATAGTGGATAAGGGACCTGGTGGAGTCAAAGCAATTCCTGAGGAGAGTACAGATAGATGTGGAAGGTAGTATGGGCCCGTACTACTGAAAGCGGAGGATCCGTATTCGATTCGGGAAAGGGCGAGACAAGACCGGGAACCTGGTAGAGTGTGTGTTTGGCCTCGCAGCAGTGATAAGTATTCAAATAGAGGATGTATTATATTTCAGCATGGTGACGTTGCGAGAGAGACCAGCGGGCGGATCAGGCTCGGGTTCAGGGGCCGAGCAGCTCGAGGAGCGAGTGAGGGAGTTGATATCCGCCGAGGTTACGCGCAGTATTCTAGATCAGACTTCTGTGATCTTTGGCACGGTCAAGAAGGGTATATTGGAGATTTTGGATGAGAGGCTGGGAGCCTTCTGTACTGAGATGATGGCATTGATGAGAGCGCATACCTTGACATTTCGGGAGTTCAGGGCTTGCGGGACACCAGATTATCATGGGGCTAGGGACCCCATCGCTAGCAGCAGATGGTTGGCTGATGTTGCCAACGCATTCCGTACGAGCCGGTGTCCTGAGGGGGACAAGGTCAGACTCGCTTCATGTCTTCTGAAAGACAGAGCGAGGGATTGGTGGGAGGAGATTGGTCATGCTTTGGGGGACGATGCCGCGTTGGACGCGATGACTTGGAGCGATTTCTCGGCCAGGTTCAGGGCGGAGTTTTCGCCGATTATTGAGGTGCAGCAGTTGGCACGGGAGTTTCAGGATTTGACGCAGACCACTGAGACTGTGGCGGAGATCACCGCCAAGTTCAGGGAGAGGGCTCTTCTTGTACCGCAGTATGTCGCGGATGAGTAGATGAAGAAGGCCCAATACCATGAGATGTAGAGGGATGACATCAGAGAGTTCGTGAACAGATCCAGCTGTAAGACGCTGGAAGATATGATTTTTCGGGCTAGAGAGAGGGAAATTGATTTGGAGCAGATCCGGAAGAGGAAGCCGGATGAGGTTCAGGTAGCTGCAGGTTTGGGTAAAAGGCCCAAGGGATCGGATTCGAGATCGAGGGATTATCAGGACCGCAGTCGGTGCAGGAAGTGTGGCAGGGCGCACGTGGGCGTGTGCAGGAGTGGTAACGGTCGTGAGTCTGGCTGTTTCAAGTGCGGTCGGACTGGTCATTTCAGCAGGGATTGTACTGTTACCACCACACAAGGATCAAACTTGTTATGTTTTCACTACAATCAGCAAGGCCACAAGAAGGCCCAATGCCCCAGTTTGTTTTCAGCAGGACGGGTGATGGCACCTGCCCCTGCAACTTTGAGGATCACAGACGGCCGTCAGGGCCGTGCAGAGGCGCCTGCGGTAGGAGGCAGAGCTCTTCAGATGACTACCTTAGAGGCGCGATCAGCACCGAACGTTGCAGGTATGCGATTTCTGTTTTCAGTTCTTTTATTTGTGCATGATTATATTGTTATGGTTCTGCATCAATATCGGTATGAGTATTTTATTTTTTTGAGCGGTTGATTGTGATCGAGTTATATGTCATCTGCATACCTTGGATATTCGAATGGTGGTGAGGGGATGTGCCCTATTGGAGAAGGTTACATAGGATGCAGTAACTGTAGCATGCTTGGGAGGGACTTGGTATGTCTCGCTAGATCGGAGTTGTATAGTGTTAGAAATGGATTGGTTAGATCCCTAGCTATGGTAAGCTTGGGTTCCTCAGCAGATTGATTGTGGAATGGTAGCAAGGATTTCTTTTGAGTATTGAGCAACAAGGGGTAAGCAGGATCGAAGTGGGGGAGAATCCTCCGAGGGTGCAATGGTAAAAGCACGCAGGTCCAGGATGTGTGCACGATTTCTGAGAAAGAAAGGATGTAACGCCCGGGTTTCAGGGATAAGCATTTTTGTCAATGTAATAGTCTAGGTCAACTCTTGTAACTCTTTTTGAAGTAATAAAGATGAAATATTTGAGTATTATGTGAATTATATGTGTTTATTATTTACTTATAAATGTATAATTAATAAAGAATAAAAAAATGAGCGTCAAAAATTAAAGTGTGAGATAATCCCGATATCTCTACATAAAGTTGTAGAATATGTCTCAAGGTTTCCGTGCATATAAGGAACGCCGAAATCCGAATTATAACGAAGAAGTTATGACCCGTCGAAGTTTCACGACAGAACCGGCACGATACCGGGAAGCGTGAATAGTGAATTTATGATAGAGCGAGATTTAGCCTTAGTGATCTAAACGAAAGTCGTAGAATATGTTAAACTAAGAACATCGATAAAAAGAACGCCCAAATCTGACTTCGTATGAAGAAGTTATGAGATTTTAAACAGACCAATCATGTCCCGACTTGTTAAAAATATAACTTTAAAAATAAAGTCAAAATTAGCCGACGGAGTCTAAACGAAAGTTGTAGAGTACGTCTTCACCTACGCGTGGATATAAAGAACGTCAAAAACAGAGTTCGTATGAACGAGTTACAAATTATAATAGCATATTTACGTATTAAAATAAAGTATAAATCATGTATACGTACACATATATATACATATGTATATATCATTAGAAAGGTATCGACGATGTGGTCATTATAAGACTAATGTTGAGTTCTTTTGACATTAGTTTAAGTACAAATATCATTAAATCCATTTATAATAGTATTATAGAGGGGTGTTTAGTTGTTTATATAACTAAAAGGTCATTAAGTAATTATGGAGGGTAGTTTTTGAAAATTCAATTAGTATAAATAAGAGCCTTGGGCTCTCATATTTCTTGCACCATTCTCTTGATTCAAGAGTCTTTCTCTCCTTATCCCCCGAGCATTTCGGTCCCTCGTGATTCGACTTCTCTTTCTGTAGCTTAGTATAGTAAGGTGAGCGCTGAAGCGTTGCATGAATCTTTCTTAGAAAGATTCAGCGACGAAGTTCTGCCCCTGCAGAGCCCGACTCCTAGCTAAAACCCCCTTGTAAGTAAGTTATGCTTACCTTATTTTAATATAGCTTATATTTAAAATTAGTATTGTTATTATGAACTTATAATAAATATTTGAGCTATTATTATAACTTATATAAGTGTCGTTATAATATTTTTTTTAACTACTCGCGGTACGGGGAATCTGGTTTAAAGGGCCGCATAGGGTTGTTGGATTTCAAAAGTGCTATATGCCAAAATGGTCCTGCCCTCCGGTGTTTTATGTCTGGCCCCTGTCTGTACATAGTGGTTGGAAAATATTGTTTAACGCTTATATAATAATAATAATACTAAGACTAATAGTTGGTCACGGTAAATATTAGACTAAAATTTAGCGATAATAATGCTAGGTTTCGTCGAAGGAAAATAGAATCGTTAGAAGCAAGCGCTGCCCGATTTTGGAATCATCACTTTAACAAGTGAGTGCATAGTTACTTTCAACTTACACATAGATATGAAGTATTTTATATAAATTACGTGCTATGTGTGCATATTATCTGAATACTTGCTATCTATGCTAGATGAACGTTGTTATACATGTTTTCAATGATTTAAACTGTATATGTATTTTATATCTACGAAAATGTTGGGGTAAAACATGGGTAGATGCAATAGGTGATGTGTGATAAAATGATGAGAGGCCTCGATGTTGATGTTGTTGATTCTGTCATCTAGCGGAGTATGGATGACGACCACGGACTCTTCTAGACAGTCCAGTGGAACACTAGCAGGCTCGCAACATGTAGGTGTTTGTGAACGATATGTTCACCGGTGTACTCCATCCCCCACATGGTTGCCTTTAGGACATTTATTGCTGAGGAATCCCCTTAGCAGTAGTGTCCGTCCCGATGATGATCCTTAGGCTAGGTACCTTATGATAGGTGTTTAGGGACGTAAAGTGAGGATAACGGGAACGAGTAATCGGGTTATTGTTGATCGATGAAATTAATAAACTTATTTATTGTGGGTTGAAAACCCTATGTGCTCACCAGGCTCCCAAGCCTGACCCACTCAGTTTTATGTATTACAGGTAGTGGCGCATGAGCATAGGTGTGATGTTTTGGACGAGGGATTACAGATATAGGCCTGTAGATATGAAATAATGTAGTAAGGCTTATATTGTACTGTTTATGCTTTTGATCTGTACGAACATGAAATCCCGAGTCTTTTAATGAAATACATTTCTATGGAAATGCTTTTGATAAATCTTTATCATATTTTTGTTTTGGGACAAATTCCGCAACACTTTCATTTAAAATGTAACTCTGATTTTTAAACAAATCATAGACAAACCGGTCTTTTCTGGCCGTGAATTTGGGGATGTCACAAAGGAGGTAGTGCAGCATTTGATGGATTGAGGATTTCAGGGTTGGGAGTTTGTGAAACTCCCCATCAGCTAGTGCGTGTGATGGGATGGTTAGTGCTTGGTCAGGAATTCAGATTGATGGATCGCCCGTAGGGCTCGAGGGAGTCGGAATGAGGATCTCGAGAGCTAATGGCACATGGGTGCCTTCGTAGTAGCAGTCAGTGGTAGAAAGTGATGTAAAACTACGGGGCAGCCGTAGCATTCACTAGCAGTCAGCAATGGATGGTGATGTAAGACTACGGGTAAACCGTAGCATTCCTTAGTAGCTTCGTTAGCGGAGTTGGGGCGAGGCCCTTACCTCCTAGTGATCGGTCAGGGATTACGAATGGGTAGTGGATGAGAATGATAGGGAGTTGGCCAATATAGCCCTAGAGAGGTGAGACCTTGGGAGAGGCCGCTCCAGGATATAGTTGGGTGAGACCCATGGGCGAGGCCCGTGAGTTTTTGCAGCGAAGGTGGGACCTGGTAGAGACCTTAGTGTCAAGTTAGGGGATCGGGGATCCCAGGTTTGTAGTTCCGGAATGGCAGAATAGATTGAGCAGTTATAGGTGGTCGAAGTTTCTTCGGAAGTCACTGGGAGCGACTAGTGGTGGTGCTGGGACTAGCTACCGGTGGGAGCCGGTAATCCAGACATTGATAGGTTGGTAGGGACCAGGGTGGTCTTAGTTCATCCGGAAGGCAGACAAGGAATAGCAGAATTTTCAGTTAGTAGTACTGCGGGTAAGCAGTGTATGGTGGAATTCAGTTAGTTGAATCGAGGGGTGCCCGACACCAAGCTTTGACAGAGAAGAGTGTCAGTGGTTACTGGCGGTGATGACCCGTAATGGAAGTAGCGGGAATGATGGATTGGTGAAGATAGGATCTTCACAGTGGCAGGGGAAATAGTTGGATATGGAGCATCGCCTTAGGAAGGCAAGGGAATCGCGTAAGGAAAGAATGGGTCAACCCCTATGAGTCCAAGTGCAGTACTCGGAGAATACCAGAAGGATTGTCGGTTGAGTAAGTTGTGTTTCTAAGTTGTTCAGGGTCAGGTTTGACCCGAGGTTTTATTCGCGAGGATTATGTTAGTCAGAATGACCAGGTGGAAGACCAGCGAAGGTAGGAAGTGTTGGATTAGTGTCTAAGTCCATAACTATTTTGGTATGTACTTGACCCGATTATGAGCATGGTCCTTTTGGGTTGCCTTCACCATAACAATATGTAGGATGAATTAAGGAGAGAAAGGTTTAAATATGATTTATTAATATATTATGAGAATAATATATTAAAGGAGAAATCATATTGTTTAATTAATATTAGTCAAGAATTAATTAAGAATTAATTTTGTGGCTAAAAGAGATTAATTAAACTCAGGGGACTGGACTGCAATTATTGGATAATTGAGTTATTGGGCTAAGGAATGCTAAAGGAATAAGGGGTGAACGAAATTATGATGGAAGCCCATCATATTTTCGTCCATGGCCTTATCCAGAAGGTTCCATGGGCTGCTTAGAGTTTAAGCTGTCCATTAGGGTTTTGACTGAAACCCTAGCAGCCCACACAAGTATATAAAGGACCCCTTAGGCTCCAAAAACGTGGACAAC
Source organism: Lactuca sativa (assembly GCF_002870075.4). Lineage (NCBI taxonomy): Eukaryota > Viridiplantae > Streptophyta > Magnoliopsida > Asterales > Asteraceae > Lactuca > Lactuca sativa. Next base: position 85,313,749 of record NC_056630.2, on the reverse strand, counting down.
TGATCCTCTAGGGTTTCTAGTCGTTTTTGGGCAGCCTCTCTTCTTCTCCTTTTCATCCAAGTTGTATATGGTGTTTGTGACTCCATTAGAGGTGCAACACTTGAGGCACTAAGCTTTCTAAGGCCAATCCAAGCAAGGAATTGATTGTTATTGCTATATAACAATCAAAGGTAATTCTCTAAACCCTAATTCAGTTTATAATATGTTAGATCTAAGTTTATTAGTCTTGGATTCAAAGCATGTACAATAGAGAAACCTAGATCCAAGCATTAGGGTTTGTATGAGCACATAGGATTGTTTCTTATGCATAAAACCCATCAGGAAGCTGGTGTTGGGATAATTTGTAGAGTATGGGAAGCATATCGCAGGCGGTTGGCCATAGCGAACTTCGAGGACGAAGTTTAGTTTAAGTGGGGGAGAGTTGTAACACCCAAAGTCAGAAAGACCAAGAAAGGAAAGGAAACCCTAAGTTTAGGGGACGACTTGATGAGTCCAAGGAGGAACTCGACAAGTCCAAGCGGGATCCGGGTCGAGGAGTAAGTGACCGACTCGGCGAGTCAGCCAAGGAGACTCGGCGAGTCTGGTCTGTGCGAAGAAAACCCTAAATCTGGGACTTTGGGCGCTATTTAAGCTCCTTATTCTCTCCATTAGGGTTCCTTAGAGCCTTCCTCATTCAGAAAACGAACCCTAAGCCTCCATTGTTGTGCATTTAAGCTTCCAAGCCATTTTTGGGTGATTTGAAGGAAGAAGAAAGAGGGGAATCAGTGAAGCTTCAAGGATTGGCTTCAGATATGGAGTTTGTGGAGCCTTTCTGAGGTATTGAAGGTATTAAGTCGTTTCCTTCCTTTAGATCTTCTATGGTTGTGAGATTTGGGGCTTTTTAAGCCATGATTAGTTGTCCATTTGAGTTAGAAACCGGATCTGGAGTTGCTACTTCAGATCTAAGCAGATTTTGGTCTTAGGAAGCATAAAGTTTCAGGCCTTGAGTTGATTATGGAGCCCCTTGCCTTAAACCCTAGTTTATGGTGTATTTTGCCTAGATCTCCTTCTCTACACGTAAAGTTTGCAACTTTACGTGAGGAAAGGGCTTGGGAAGGGTAGATCTACAATTTGGAGTCTATGCATGACTCAAAAGTCCTCTGCATGTATAGAGATCTGAATGGACTCGGCGAGTCATTTTAGTGGACTCGGCGAGTAGCATGAAGATAAGGAGGAACTCGACGAATGGGATGAACAGCTCGTCGAGTCAGATGAAGTTGGGCAGGAACTTGGCGAGTTGGATGAACAACTCGACGAGTCTGTTGAAGGTTGTCTTGGACTCGGCGGGTCTGTTCTTGGACTCGGCGAGTCAGGTCGCGAAACCCCAAACCCTTCGAGTTGAGACTCGGATCAGTGAGTCGAATGGAGACTTGGTGAGTTGGACAGGTCAGGACTCGGTAATCGGTAGACTCGACGAGTCATGGACTGACTCAGCGAGTCGAGTCGTGAATAGAAGGACTCTGAACATATGAACTCGGCGAGTCAATAGGGTGACTCGGCGAGTAGGGTTGACCTGGAAGGTTGACTTTGACCAGGACTTTGACTTTGACCAGAGTTGACTTGGTTGTCTCTCGGGGGTCAGTTAGACTAAGTGTTGCGTTGATGTTGATAGCTTGGGGAGCTAGTGGAGCAGGAGTTCAATGAGTTGTCGCGCAGTAGCTAGTGGGATCATCAGCGAGTTCAGCCAGTGCAGGTGAGTTTCCCTTTGTGTGAATGGGTCTACGGCCACAATGCCGACCCATGTAGTTATGAGTAGAAGACCCGGGGGTTAGCCCTAGGCACAGTATGCTAGTATGATATTCAGGACAAGGTCCAATGATAGCGGACGGGTGCCCAAGGAATGGTTTATGTGATAGTTTATACTTGTTGTCTGTGTGATACTTGTATGTGCCTGGTAGGGAGGTGAGTGTGGGCGAGGTCCCGTACCTCACCAATAGCAGAGTGTGGATGGTGTTCCACATCTCATTAGTAGCAGATCAGGGGCGAGGCCCAAGATAGGGAAAAAGTGAGGGAGGGCTGGGCCCATATCTCACTATCAGTAGGAGCATGGACGGGGTTCCCTGACTCATCAGTAGAGTTCGATTGTTAGGACCGGAGAGTAGTCAGACACCCCAGATACGTCTGACAGTATGTGATGTTATGTTTACATGCTAGCATGATCTGTTATATGAGTTAGAGGTAGTAGGAGGGGAGCAGTCCCCAAGTTCAGTTGTTAGGACCGAAGGGTAGTTCAGACACCCTAGATATGTCTGATAATCTGTTACGTTATGATATGTATATGTGATAGTAGTAGAGTTCGGTTGTTAGGACCGAAGGGTAGGTCAGACACCCCAGATATGTCTGATAATATGTTATGTTACGATATATGTGCTAGTAGCAGTAGGGGGTGAAATAGTCCCCAAGGATCGGTTGTTAGGATCGATGGGTAGTCAGCACCCCATAATGGCTTGACAACGGTAGTCAGCACCCCAGAATGGCTTGACAAGGGTAGGTCGGCACCCCAGAATGGCCGTACCGGGTAGGTCGGGCACCCCATAATTGCCCGATAGTATGTATGATATGTGATTGCATGGTATGATGGGGGAACTCACTAAGCTTCGTGCTTACGGTTTTCAGTTTTGGTTTCAGGTACTTCCGGTAGCGGATGATGGAGCTCGGGATGATCGCATGGCACACACCATAGATTAGTCAGCCTGGGAATGTTTTACTCTGATAACGAACATGTGTTTTGGAAACTATATTATGTTTTGAATCGATGATTTTGCTTTAAGTGATGTTTTATTAAAAGAAATTTTTAGCCTTGAATTTTGGGATGTTACATAAAAGCTACTTCTAGTTTTTGTATTTTAAATTTCTGTAATACATGGAACAAACTTCATTGAAGATGGTGTTCTTCGTCATATTATGAGTCTCCAAATCAAAATTAGAAGCTAACATAAAAAAAAGGAAATTGAATTATTAGGGTAATTATTTTTTTGTTTTGTTCATATTTTGGTAACTTTTTTTTTGTACAAATTTAGATAACAAATTTGTTGAAAATGTTCACATATGACCATAATAACCGATTGTATGACCATAATAACCGATTGTAATGTGCTACAGCCAATTATAAATGGTCATATATGAACACTTCTAAAAAATTCATTACCTAGAAGTGTAAAAATAAATACTCAGATACAAACAAAATGAAAAAATAATTACTTTGATAAATCAATTTCTCATTGTTTCTATAACATAAGTTACAAAAAGTTATTATAATAATATTCAGAGTGTAAAATAGAAAAAATTTTGGATTTATTTTTAATCATGTTTAACGTTAGAGCATTCGTAATGGTAAATTTAATAATGGTAAGTTCAATAAAAATTAAATGATGTGACAAGTCTATTTATTATTCATTGATGAAACTTTATTATAATAAGATAAGAACTGAATGATGTGAAAAATCTATTTATTATTCATTGGGGCGACTTATTTTCCGATTTATAAGGGGCAGAAGGATGTGGTGTGTCCTTATTGTAGTTCGCATTTTGTTGTTTCTCAAGAAGGGGAGATTTGTGGTCATTACTTTTAATATAATAATATTCAGTATGATCTAGTTGTAAATTTGTATATATAAAAAGTGATAACCAAACACAAAATTTATATCAAACAATATCGGAATCGGAACCGGACTTTAAATTGAATCCCTTATAGTCACCAATTTAGTAATTTACCATTGTATCAGTGCAAAATAGCATTAATAAAGTCTTTTAAATAAGCAAAAGCATAACCAAATTTCAAAATAATTTTAAGACTAACAATCTAAAATTGTAAGAGATAAAGTGTAAACAGGTTATTTGAGAATCAAACACCATGAAATCGACAAATTTAACAAAACCAAATTACAATATAACTTCTAACATGGATTCCAAAAAAAAATTATACTTACATCTAATGAATTTCGAAGAGGTTGAGATTGTTCTTTGCATTATCTACTTTGAGGAGGATAGAAACCAGTATGAAAATGTAATGAAGAAAGCCCTTTGACCTAGAACTTGAGTTCACAGTACCTGCACAAATAACAATCCCAAAAAATGCAAGTAAAATCGAACACATTAGATGCTAGGCCCTTATGAAATCAGATTGTAGCAAAAATTGAAAGCCCCCAAATCATTTTTACCTTGAACTTAATTATAGCTTCCAAAATATGAAAATCAATGTCTACTGCTCCGGTAAACCCTTGCCAACTCAGCCGCAACCGACCAATACAGGCCGATCCTACTTTCATTCGTGGAATTCTAGGGTTTCTGCCTGGGGGTAAGAAATTGATTACGATTTCGTCAAGTTTTCAAAAAAAAAATTGATCGCAAGAAGGGGGCACGGAGGTTGCGGAAGGGCGATGAGCACTTTCGTCATACCTTCCTTCCATTATGTTGTCGATACTAGTGAAGGCGGTTACCTATTCACACACCCAGCTACAATCACCACTATCAATGTACTCAGGAAGCACCAAAACACTTCCGACGACGACCAATCTGAACAGCAGAAGACGACGAAGCACCGTCGTGACGGGTCCGCTTGGAGGAAGCGGACATGATATAGATAGACGACAACACAACGGAAATAAACAAAGCAATCAAACCACAGAACAGGAAAAATAAGAAGAAGGGACGACAAATTTTACCTTACAGAGAGAGAGAGGGATGACGATGAAAGAAATCATTCAGCAGAAAGAAACACAAACGGAGAAGAAAGAAGATGAGCAAAGAAAGAGAAATATCCATAAATTGACACGTCCGTTCGATAATATCAACAAATAAACACCCTTCAGCCACGTTGACACTAGTGGAAAAATTTACAAAAACCCCCCTGCAAATCAAATAGACTGGCGACATAATACGTAACAACAATAGAGGGACCAAACTTGGATAAACTTTCGACAGTTTACTGTTGAAATTTATCACAAGTTTAATATATATATATATATATATATATATATATATATATATATATATATATATATATATATAAAAGATGACATCTTGATATTAATTAGATTCGAAGTTGAATCATCCATTGAACTCTTTCATAAAAAAAAAAAAAAAAAAAAAAAAAAAAAAAAAAATCTTAGATATATATATTATAGTGTAGTTTTTGTAATTTTTTATTAATTTTTATAGATTTAAATGTATTATAGTAAAAAAAATTTAATAGACATAAATATAAAAAATACAGTGCAATACATTAAACTCGAAGAGTTCGATGCATAGTATTAACGATATAATTTATTCATTGGCAATTTATGATGTAAAGCCAAAAGGCCACGTCTATTTGATTATCGACAAGTGTTGATCACTAATCGTACGTAGCAGACCATAAACTGACGTGGCTTTCCTACTCAGTTTCCACGTGCCAATCGTCTGCCTTGCAATTTAAAAACAAATTCTCCACTTTATAAATATACCTTTTCAGTCACGCTTAACGACTACACATCAACCGTCGTTTTATTTTTCCTCAAGACGAAAATGAGTCAGGAACAACCAAGACGACCACAACCTGAAGACCAAGAGCCCATCAAATATGGCGACGTATTCCAAGTCTCCGGCGAAATAGCCAACAAACCCATCACCCCACAAGATGCCGCAACCATGCAAACCGCCGAGAACATGGTTCTAGGTAAAATCCAGAAAGGCGGACCTGCCGCTGTCATGCAGTCAGCTGCTTCGGTCAATGAGAGCCGCGGCGTCGTAAGCCATTACGACGTAACTAGCGCCACCGGAGATCAAGGTGTCACTGTATCCGAAGCTGTAGTCGCCGGTCATCACATCGTAACCGAGTCTGTCGGCGGAGAGGCAAAGAATATATAGAACTTGAACTTTAATTCACATTTTTATTTATAATCGAGTACTTCCACACAATTAAGTTGAAGTTTTGAAATTTTACAGGTGGTGGGACAATACGTAGGAACCAATAAGGCGTCATCTCCTGCTCCGCCGATCTCCGGCGGTGACGATCAGGTTACAATTGGAGAAGCACTGGAGGCTGCTGCCATATCTGCTGGAGAGAAACCGGTAGACCAGAGTGATGCTGCAGCCATACAAGCGGCGGAAGTCCGAGCAACCGGTCGTATGCAGGTGGTACCGGGTGGCGTGGCAGCGAAAGCTCAGGCTGCGGCCTCTCAGAACGCCCGAACTATGCGTGATGAGGACAAGACAAAGCTTGGAGATGTGTTGATGGTAAGTATTTGACTTGATATCCGTAAATTAACAGGAAGAAGATCAGTTGAAATGAGTCGATATAATTACTATGGATGCAGGATGCGAGTACATTGCTGCCGAGAGACAAAGCAGTGACGAGGGAGGATGCTGAGGGGGTGATTGGGGCGGAGATTAGGAACCAGCCGGAGTTGGCTACGTACCCTGGTGGGGTTAGTGCGTCGATGGCGGCAGCGGCCAGGCTCAACCAGAAGTGAAGTGTGTATGTATATATATGTGGTGCACGTCAGCACGCGGTTGTTTTTGTGTGTGATATGAGGTCGACATAATCTGACTTGTATGAAACTATATATATAAATGTCATCTTTAAGCATAAACATACAACTATGTCTTTTCCTTAGGGCTGTTAAATCGGGCTGTCGTGTTGTGTTTTTGTCTGACACGACACGACAAAGTTTTGGATGACATGAATCGAACACGTCGTGTTTTTTTCATCAATACGAAAACGAAGCAATTAAAACACGATAACACGACAAAGATAATATTACATAACTATTAGCGTATTTCATTCATACTTAAATATATATAACACGAAGAAAACGAAAAACATATGCTTAATCGTGTCAATTTTGTGTCGATTTATGAACACGACACGATATCGTGTTTTTTAATTTTGACACGAACACGAATTCGAATTTTGATTTCGTCCCGATTTCGTTTGATTTCGTTTCGTTTCGTGTATTTTTGTCGTGTCGTGTCATAAATTGACATCCCCACTTTTCCTAACGCTGATAACATCCGATAACTTTTCGCTATTAAATATTTATCTTTATCATTAATAAGATAACCTATTAAATATTTATCTTTATCATTAATAAGATAATCGATTCATGTTTACTTAATTTAAAGGGAAGTGATTTTTCCACATAGGATTATTATCCATCCACTGAAACACTAACATATGGACAATAATACCCTCATCTCATTTAGAATATGTTACTAACACAGACAAGTCAAATTCTTCCGCCTCCCTTTTTTTTAACAACTCTTCCACCTCCGGTCACCATCTCCGGCGCCAATATCCTCTAAACTATCGCCTCCCTCCTCCCACCACCACTAAACCTCCGCCTCTCTCACTCAAAAGTCGGAACCCTGCAACCATCTACTATCTTCCCTTCTCTTTCCCGTTCACCATCTCCGGCAACCACTCTCTCTCACACACCCACAATTAGCGATGGCACTCTTCGGAGAACCTGCAACTCATTGAAACTTTTCGGAAGGAATCTGCAAACGACTATCTCTAGCGAACATACAACTCACTATAACTATCGCCATGCTCAGTAAATGATCTATACTAAGCTCCACAATTATTGTAAAAGCATCGCTACCAAGATCAACTCCGAAAACTATTTTCTTCCGTTGATGTTATGGCTTTTAGAAATGAAAGTCCTTATATGTATTATCATCAGATTAAGAACAAAATTAGCAGTGGTTCTTTTGAATTCGAAGATGCATTTCATTCCAGCTCTTGAAGATGTGTTGGGAATCAGGATGAAGAAGTAGCCCTGTGTTGTCTGGAGTTTCCAGATGTTTGATTCTTCTCTTTTAATTAACAGATGATGGTTGAGGGTAATTATTCTTCTATGTTTTGAAAGCTTAAAAAAAGCATTCACACTACAAAGATAACAGAGGAATATAAAATACTACTAAAACTTAGTGGGGATGAGCCTCAAACCCACGATCCTCAGAAGGGGATAATATCCCGATTAGAATGTCAATTATCACCGAAAAAATAAAATGGTGTGTCGATCTGCACTCCAACCCCAACTACCAACACCGAAACTTGCTTTTACGGTCTCTAAAAATCAAACACCTACAACTGCTTTGCAAATCGTGTTTGATGGACGGATTAGAAAGATAAACATATTCCCTAAAAATGAGTCCATCACCATTGCAAATCGACAATGCACTGATTCTTCCATTGACTTTTTATGATTGTGATAATCTATTTAATGCAAAATCTGAAGAAAGAAGAAGGAAGAACGAAGAATGAAGGAGGGGGCATGTCCATTTGGAAACAAATCGGATTTTTCTCTAAACTAAAATGAGGGGCATTATTGTCTATATTTTAAATTTTCAGTGGATCGATAAAAAGCCTCAATGGCAAGATCAGCTCCTTAATTTAAAACCTCGTCAAGTTTTCAACTAATAATTGGTCAAATTTAATGTCTATTTTAGTTGTGTGCTATTAGCTAACTTTTAGTGTTAAGGACCAAAAAAAACTATTATGTTTCGTCATTTCTTTGGTTAACCATCTAATTTTTTTGCACTAAAAAATATTGATTTTTTACAATTATGACTTTTATTTTTTTAAAAAAAATCATCAATTATCGGTATTAAAAAACCACCTATATAAGTTGGTGGTTAAACCGATTTTCTGAAAAACATAAGTGTTTAAAATCAACTATTTTTGAAAAACATAAGTATCTAAAATCAACAATGACCGTGTGTTGAAACATTGTTTTTTTCAGAACTTATTAGACCTTATGGTATATTCATAAAGAGCATCGTGGTCTATTGGTCTATGTGGCCACGAACAAAAAATGTGAACACCACCCCATACTCTTAGTGGTGGCTAGTGGTGTAAAAATTCACGGTCAAATGTGACGGAGAGAAGAGAACGGACAACAACATCCAATAATTTTTTTTCTCTCTCCATGTCTCTTTATCTCTCTGCCTCTTTCTACATTTTAATTAATATATATATATATATATATATATATATATATATATATATATATATATATATATATATATAATTTAAAAATAAAAAATAAGAAGAATATAGTGGTGGGTATCCCATAGTTTAGTGGTTGAATATGGTGATGAAGTGAGACTCATCATTATAATGGTTAGTGGTGGGTATAACGGATTGAAATGTTTTACCAAAATTTTGTGGTTCTTTAAGAACTTATTAATAATTATGTTTTACCAAAATTTTGTCGGTTTTTTAGAACTTATTAACAATTGTTTGGTTATGGTTAACAAAACTTTTGAAAATATATTATGTTTTCGTTTGTAATTATTCCTTCTAAATTATATATGCAACAATTCAAACCTGCGCTTTTATTAATTATAAAGATAAACTATGTTTTATAATCCGCGTAATAAACAATTTTAAATTAAAATAATATAGATAATAATTATAACAAATAAGTGGAATAGAAGATTATTTCATGTAATTTATAGTTTATGTTTATATTGTTTTTTTATATTATTAATATAAATTAATTAATATTGGTGTTTAGTTTAAAAAATATAAATTAATTTATATACATTAATTTAATATTTTAAAACTTTTATTTTGCTCAAAATTGAATTTTTTAATTACTTTTTCTTAATTCAAGTCTTCAAACTTTTGGCAAATATTAATGGATTATTTATACATAATTGATTTGTACAAAAAACTTTGTAAATTATATCTTTTAAAATTCAATATATGACTATATATATATATATATATATATATATATATATATATATATATATATATATATATAGAGAGAGAGAGAGAGAGGTTCAAATGTTTTTTACATCTATTGTTTGTGCTAGAATGGATCAATAAGAATTTAGTAAAAATTAAATTATTATTTAATCAAATAAATATATGTATTAAACGATTTTCATAATTATATATATATATATATATATATATATATATATATATATTAAATGATATCTGTAGTTATAATTATTTTTTTATAGAAACTAATTAAATTCTTCATTATTGTCAGCAATAATATTCTTTCAGAATAAATTCATAACAATAAGAATGAGATTGTATTCTAGCAGAATAGGATTGTATTTTAGTAGAATACACTCTCGTTCTTTATATTCCTTACAACTTTATTATATTTTTAGTGAGTGTCTTGAAACAAAACACGAATTCATACATAAAAACCCAAATACGAATAATTCTGAAAGAATGTTATTGTTGATATTAATGACGAATTTAAATAGTTTCCAGAGAATTATAATTATGGATATCATTTAATATACATACAACTATGGAAATCATTTAATATCTATTTTTATTAAATTAACTAATTATTTAATTTTACTAAATTTTTATTGGTGCATTGTAGATTGATTGTGGACCAATCATTTTAGTTATTTTAAGAAAAAAATGATTAATATTAATGAATTAAAGATAATTGAAAAATAGAATCTAATTTATTTTAGTTAATTAAGATAAATATAAAAAGGAAAATTCTAGATTTTAGCGGACAATTAATACTCTTGATTTTGAAAAATCTGATTTTTTTAATTAATTCAATTTCAATTATAACGTAATTTAGAAGCATAATTTATTTTATTCTTTTATTCTTTTATTTTGTTAGAACGATGTTTTGTAAGAATGTTATGTCAGAATGTTATTCTTTTTAGAATATTATCAAGAATAGTATTTTTTTAAAGAATACATATTTTAGATGAAACATATTTTATTCTTAAAGAATCACCAATTACATTAATTTTAAAGAATTAGACTATAAACAATAATTAGATCTGAAAAAAAAATGTCTAATAATGGTTAAGAATTATATTTACTCTTAATTTCTTAAAGATTAAAACTAAGAATGGTTAAAAAAACATCACAATATAATAAAAACACTAATCCATTCTATAAGAAGCTAAGAATTGTTTTATACATTTTGACAGAATAACTGCCATGAAATCAAATTTTGTTATAATGATTGTCGTGAGAATAACAAGTTTTTATCTTCTGTTCATGACCTCCAAAAATAATAAGAGCATTATGTGAAAAACATATATAATAGTAATAAACATTTCTAACCTATAAAAGATTTCTGAATACAACAAAAACAATAAGTTGTAAAAAATATGTTGTTTTGAGCATATGTTAGCAATGAGTGAACTCGGTTTATATCCTTTCTTTTTGGAGTTATCTGAAAAAATACATCATAATTACATCAATAAAAAACAGCACATATAATAGCAAAAAATAACTTGAATAATAGTAATAAGCATTGCTAACCTCTAAAACATTCAACATAAGGTGAATGTTATGACTCTTTTGGTGAAAAAGTTTCATTTGACCAGCAAGACTCGCATTTATGATCAAAGATAAATCTCAAAGTGATGTTATATAACATATATTACAAAAACTACGTAATCGGAAAGACTTATGATTAAATCGAATATATTGTTTTTTTTTTTTATAATTTAATGAACTTCACCTCACACAACGCTCATTTATTTTTAACCAAATGGAACATTATAGAGACGTACATCTTTACTAATTGAGTCATTTTATATACATGACTTAATTTAACAAATAAAAACACATAGGCGAACTCCAATTTCATGTAATGTAAGATTAACAAATCGTATATAACTAATTTCCATACAAACGACATAAACTAAAATCCTATCTAGTGGAAAAATATAATCAAAACAAAACAAAAAAAACAACATGCTTACACTCTTACACTTAAAGAGGATGGGTTCTTGACTCCTCAAGAAGAGTCATTTGTCTTATTCTTTCCTTTATCTAATACTAATTTCTGAACCAATTCATGTCAATGAAACACCCCACAAAAAAAAGGAATACTTTTTTTCTTCTGTGAATGAATCAAAAGTAGTATGGAAGAAAATTAAAAAAAAAATAGCGACTTCCTATTTGATTACACTTAAAACCACACAAAAGAAAATTTTGGGTTCTCCTTTTGGACACGCATATAATGAGGAAAGAATAAAATAAACTACATGGATTTGGGAGAAACAAATATGTGTCTAGCAGGATACAAACAAAATTTTGGAAAAGCAAATGTGTACCTTATAAAATGGACATCACAAGAAGCCAAGAACTATAGAATTTTTTGAACCCTAATCGCAACAGACGGAAACGAAATGCAGATGCTAGTGGTAATATAGTAGGAATCGTTCGGACACATCATGGTTGATGAGTCTTGAACAAAGAGACACAACATCAGTGAAGGGAAGAGGAGTATTCATTAAATAGGAGTGGAGACGATGAGAATGGTTGATGATTGTGAGATTATTGGTATCCAACCACCACAAGAAAGTTTGGAGATAAGGTGAGGTTTGTATATGCAATTTTATATGGATATGATGGGATTTTAATTCATTTAACAATTACCATAAATAATTAATAGTTAAGATTACAAAATTAACTTTATATAGCTTTTTGAAATGATTAGCCCACAATCATTACTACATCCACACAGTAGTTAGTTAGAATACTTGAACATATATATATATATATATATATATATATATATATATATATATATATGTGTGTGTGTGTGTGTGTGTGTGTGTATGTGTATGTAGAGGTATCAATCGGTGATATAAAAATGAGATTCAAATTAGTATGTGTGTCGTGTCCTGTACAAGAAAATATGTGTTTAAATTTTGATAAGAAATGGTCAAGTGTTTTTTCTAATTTTAAGGATTATCTTATAAATAAACAGAGTTTAATTGGATCGTTTTCATGTTAGTTTTATTTTCATGTTCGTTCGTTAAAGCATAGTTTTAATTAGATCGTTGTCGTATTAGTAAAATAAATACAATATTATGTCGTGTTATTGTTTCATATCAGCTAAATACATTATAGACAAAATTTTACGAATTATTATTATTATTATTATTATTATTATTATTATTAGTAGTAGTAGTAAATTAAATAATAAAATTTTACATATACGTAGCGGGTAAACGAACAACAAGTTATGTCACAACTCCTTTTTGGATGACAAAACTATTTTTTTAAAAAACATTAATGGATCTTAGGGTTATAATATTATCATGCATGACTCATTCGACTCTATTGAGGAGATCTACGACATTTGACGAATTGTCCTTATGGTTTTAAATGTGTCCATAAAACAGTCATTGTGAAACATTTTTGCATTAAATGTCTCTTTCGACAAAACTTAGCACACCATCAGTTCTTATGACACACTGTTAGTTTTTTTGTTAAACATAAATAAAAAAGATTATCTCTCTTCTTTTAATTCATTTTTAGGACTCTCTCTCTCTCTCTCTCTCTCTCTCTCTCTCTTACCTTTACCTTTTGAAACCCAAAACTTCATGGCTACATCAACAAGAATAATTAGGTTCCCCTTCCGTTCCTTTCACTTTTCTCCCTCCATATATGTTTTTGAAGGTTTTCAAAGATCTGTTTATGAAGGTTACAAAGATTGTTTGACAAGAAATCGCTCTACATCAAAACCCTTATCACACCCACGCCCAGACACCATCACCAAATTATTTCACCTTCATATCCAAACAGTTCCCCACCCATGTACAAACCTTGTGTCTTTAATCATTGAATCCAATATTATACACTCATTATTGTGTTCTCATCCCTTTATTTTATTTTATTTTTTGCTACTAGATGTGGTTGTACTGGAGGGTGGAGGTAATCAGTGGAATGCAAAGGTTATTGGTACTCTTGTTAGTGATGAGTAGACGGTGGTTGTTTAAAGATAGATAAATTCTAGATGGTCTGTTGGTGGTGAATGAAGAAGAATGGAAAATGGATGCTCTTTAAAACTGACTTTGCTACAGCTTATGAATCGTTTGTTGGGAATATTTAGATACGGTGATGAAATGTATGAACTTTGGAGAAAAATGGCGATCTTGTATACATGCGTGTTTGATTTCTGCTAGAGCTTTTGTGCTTCTTAATGGAAGTTCGTCAAAGGAATTTCTACTTCAAATAGGTCTTAGACAAGGTCACTACAAGAAAACAATCCTTTAATGACGCGCAAACAATGACACTCGCTGATAGAGGATGCGCATTTGTGCGTGCCCTAAAAAATAATGTCAGTTTTGAAAAATCTGAAGGATAGAGGGCACGCATTTGTGCGTGCCCTAAAATTAGTGTCAGAAAAGAAAAAAAAAGAAATACGGAGGGCACCTTTAATAAAATGTGCGTCATGTAAATGTGTCGCTTTATAATTTATAAGTGAAACACGCGTTTTAGGCGGGAAATGAAATCAACGGAAATTACCCCCGCCTCTTCTACTTAGCAAGAAAAATCCCTAGGGCCCTCATCTTCATCTTCAGCGGTGGGAATACCTAGGTCGATTCTTCAGTGTTCAACAACAGATTTGTAAACAACAAACGTATACTATTCTGGATCTCGACATGATTATGGCGCTTTGGAGCCGGCGACGTGAACATCATTCATGAGAAAAGTTCATACAAAACGCAAGAATTTCTATGGTTTCGATTATTGAGTGAGGTACAGAGAGGTGTAATCGTTTTGGACTCTTTACTAATTGAGTTGAAATTGAACACTAAAAACTCAATCCACACTTCGAACATCTCTGATTCTCTCTTCTTCTGCTCCCCAATCTCCATGGTGGCGCTCTTTCCATTTCCATTTCCAACCTCAAACCACCACTAAATGGAACCCAAGAATTCAATCAATCAAATTGATAATCACATCGACGATGATGGTGATCAGAACTCATTTCCAAGCCACCGTCATCAGATCATCACCTATTCAAGCAAGAGAAAACACTCTCAATCTCAGGTAATCACACCAATCGATTCAACACAAGTAAAACCTCTTTTCGAATCATCAGTTCTAGGGCTTGTTCTCCTTGCTCATACATTCTCATACGATATTCAAAACCTCACTGAGTCTCTCCTTCTCAAAATCCTCACAAGATTTCCCCTAAAATCAATTTTTAGGTTCAAATGTGTTTGCAAACACTAGCTAGACCTAATTTTTCTGCCTTCATTTGCCCATTTCTATTGCTCGCATATGCTCACAGTCAGTGCATCGTCATCATCCTTACCGTTCAGAATTTTGTATAGGTACATTTATGTGTCGAAATTCACAGATGTTCTTGATGGATTCCGTCCCGAGATATACAATTCCTCAAAATTCTCGGTCCTTCACTCTTTCAAAAAAAAATAAGCAGGTATTTTTCTATGTTCTTGTGATCTCTTTACTTTCTGCTCGTATTGATAATATTGAACATATGTTTTGAGAATAGAATATTAAGCCCTAGATTCTGGGAACTCGCAAAAAATGAAGAAGATGAGCTGTGCACTCCAAGTGTTCGAAGAAATGCTTAAAAGAAGAATCTTACCTAATTCATACCTTATAACATTACATGATGTACACAAGACCAAGTGATATGGTACCTAATCACACCTTGCACTCGAATCCATACAGGGCAAGCCTGTATGGATTCTTTTTCCAAATTTGTTGGACTAAAATGGGTCATGATCACACCAGGTAGGTACTGATTTGTATAGCTGATTTGTTGGACTAAAATGGGTCATGGCAACCTAACTTGTTATAGCTGGTTAAACAGTTTTCCATGCCAACATGGCATCCAACTTAATTATACATTTTGCTTAATTGTTTTGTACTAGTAATTTTAATAGTTTTTTCAGATGATGGTTTATAAAGAAGATATAGTAAACTACACTTTTTGAGTGCAGCTAGTTTTTTTTTAGTTTGGTCCCAAAATGTCCTCTTTCACTTGCTAAAGATTTAGGCTTCCAACTACTCTCTGATGATATTGATATCACAATGCCAGTAACAAATGTTCAACCTGATGATCATAAGCTGGAAGAACTTGTGGTTCGCGAGGTATATCAGACATTCAAGGAATGGTAAGGCGTAGATGGCATTTGTATTTTCATTTGGTATAACTTTCTGTTTAGCTCCTTTTACCTGTTTACTTTTTTTTCTGTCCACTCATTGGTTTTTATTCTTCTTTGACCCAGTTCCAATGATCTACATGATGGATTGCACAGAAAATGACTGTAGTTCACTACTCAAGTCATCAACTAAGGTACTTGATATCCCTTGATTTTGGCTAGTGTATGTATTTGTAAATTCAATTAAAAGTTTTGATATGTGTATATCATGTTCCATGTTAGAGGCATGGGATATCATGTTTACATCTATGAAATGTTGACTACATGTTCATCTCAATGGTTTACTTAGATTTCATGTCTTGTATCTGTATCAGTTCTTAGTAGAACTTTTTTTTAACAATGGAGAAGGATGGATAAGCCAAAAAGGAATCACGGGTGGCTATGATTCTGTTTTCCATCAGATTTATAGTCATTTTGTAAAAATCATACCTTGAGCTATAGAAATCAAACGGACCCCAAACCAGTTCCCAAAGTTCACAAATTGAGTTGGCTAACTTTCTTAAGTAGGCCAACCTCACTGGTAAGGACTTTATCTATGTGCAAGAATGGAATCTTTGTTGTTAGGTCTGATCTGGGTCTGTTCTGATATGTCATTTTGTTTTCATCATTTATAAGGCTTGGAAAAGGATCCAGAGTGATTCCAAGTTTCTATATGTTCCTGATATTATGAATTTAAGATCTGGAGTAGATGGGGTGTTATTTCCAATTATAAATTGGTTAGAATTGATCCAGACTCCAGATCAGTGGGCAGTCACCAGCTTTTACTAGTGTTGTGATTGTCCACAATGTGAATTTTATATCCGGAGCTTGGGAAATGCTTTTCATTCAATTCCAACTCTGAGACTTTCATTTGTATGTCCTTTACTTCTCTGAATTTTGGTATGGACGAATTCTACTCACAAGTTGGGTAGAATTGGCCAACCTCACTTGACTGTCTTGTTGGAGACAGAAGTGATACACCTTTTTGTAAAATTCATATTTAATTCATCCTTTGGAGTTAGAAGGAGTTCTTTATAGTTCTGGAATCCTGAACAATCATAGTTTCCTATAAAATTTAGTTAAAGCTATGTTTCTGTTTTAGATTTTGGAGTAAATCCGTTTTGAACAGCAGGTCTGTTTTAGAGACCTTGTGTGATTACTCTTTTCTCAACTCATAGCTTCATTACTTCTCCTTTCTAACCTTTAGTCCTTCTAAGATGGGTTTTAAAAGTTTAAAATTTTTGCAAATGTGCTACTGAAAATGAAGATAAACCCAAGTGTGCTGCTGAAAATGAAGAGCTTGTTCAGGTATCTCAATTTCCAGACATACCCTTTTGGGTTTTTCACTTTCCTGAAATACCCTTTTTGATCTTTTACAATTTCCAAAAATACCCTTCTTGGTGCCTGGGAGTTACAGTGTTGTAACAGAAGCTTTGGCTGAGATTGCATCAAGATTTAAGGCAAAATATCTTAGAGATACAAAACCTGGAACAGAGGTGGTCCCATGAGGTGGTCGTTATGAACCTTTTAAGGTAAAATTTAAAATCGGGAAATGGGAATTTATTAATTTAATAATTAAATATTTGTTTATGTTTTTATGAAGCGCAAATATAATCCACATCAGCATCAACATCAACATCCTCCTCCTAGTTATCTTGCTCCTCCCCCTCCTCCAAGAGAGTATCAACCTCATAGTTGTCATGCCCCTCCAGTGGAATATGCAACCCATGCTTATCCAGTTCCTTCACACGCATCAAGGTATTTTAGTCATTTCTCATATTTCTGTACTTTGTTATACATTAATATCTATATTTTATTTTAAATCGAATATCCAAGTGGTGTTGATATGAATGTGGCAAACAGTGGACAAGGTTTGGTTCCGGTTCCCCCTGGAGTTCACAACCCTAGTGAGGTCGGTTACTTAGTTTTTTCTTAATCAGGGGTAATTTAGTAATTTTCCCACTTGAAGTTATGAATTGTTGTAATACATATATATATATATATATATATATATATATATATATATATATATATATATATATATAGGTTGCAGGACAATGGTGAACAGTCAAGATTCGTATGCACAACCAGTTGCAGTTGCAGCCACACATGGTGTGGTGGATGTGTACCAAGCATACGGTGGGGCTGCAAGCGGACAAACCCTTCCTGTTCAGGTTACTTATGCTGAAAACTATGGTACCCAGCAAGATGCCTACTCTTCTGCACACACATCATATTACACACATCATAATCAAAAAGTTTATAACATCAATTCCGATAATATACAATATTCACTATTGTTATTGTGGCCTTTCAGGTTTTGTTTAAGAATCTGAATGTTGATTTGAAGGAAGTAAGTCCATCATCCCTTCTTATGGACAAAGTGAGAGAAGTTGAAGGAAGCCCTTATTTTTCCAACAAGATGTTGGGTCAACTCAACAACCACCAATGGTTGGAGAAGTTAAAAAAAACAAAGTATTATCTTATTGATTAGCGATTACTGGTGTTGAGCTTTAAGCAATTTCAGGCCCTCTATTTATTAATCTTTTATAAGCTAGATTGTTGTTTTCTTTCCTTTTTATAAGTTGAATTGTGGCTAGAAATTATAGTCATCTATTCAAAGAAGGTGTTGGAATGTGAGTTCAAATTGATGACCCTTTTACATATAAATTTGATTAACAGATTGTACAATGAAATGCAAAGAATAATTATGCGAAGGAGGTTAAGTATTAATGTCATGAATGCTGCAAACGTATTTGTTTCTCTCAATTCACCTTTTGAAGGACCTGGCACGTGTCTATATTACAGAACCTGTAAGTTTTTTTTCCTTTCTTTTATGGGTAAACTACAGGAAATAACCTCCTACTTTATTACTCTGTATAGGATGTATATGTAACAATTCTTTACACATGATATCAAACAGGAAAATGAGGTAGCTAACTAAACTAACTACTTCAATTTTCATATACTTCAATAAAAAAATAAAATATATTATGTTTGTTAATGATTTTGTATTGCAGGTACCTTTTCAACACTTTGCTGATTAAATTGGTGGCTATCTTTTGAAGATGAATTCCACCTCAATGCGTTCCTTTTATCCCCATCAAATACACCCCAATACGTTGTTATTATTTCATTTCTTCAAATTTTGTGTTTGTAGGTAATGTTGGTTTTTGTCAATTTTTACAGAGATTCCTGAAAATACATTTCTAGTGTAAGTTATCATCATTAGTTAAAGATCATCATTTGATGACATCATCTGATTTTTTTTTTCAGATCTATGAGTGGAGTTGTAAGTGTTGTAATAGGAGGAGTTAGTAGGTATTTAGACATGCATACCAAAGATAACAAGTATTGGCTTTATCTCATAAACCATGTCTCAAAACCCAAGTTCCCCTTCCTATTTCACTTACAGGTATGTAATTATTTATTTGCTTTACTTTTTTTAATTTCAAAACAAACATTTACAATTTCTTTTACTAGGCCCTTTTAGTTGGTTTAGCATCTGTGTTGGTGTACCTGTCAACATCTCATAGAACAGAAAACTGTGAACTTCAACATCTCTAAGTTTAACAGCCTAAACTAATGACCAAAATTGATAGAACAGTATACCACAGGGGCCAGATTTGTAATTCTCATATGTTTGTAAATTAAGGTTTATAACATTTTACACGTGCATAATACTCTTTTTAAATTTATAATATTTTTGGTGTATATTGTAAATTGAATCATTTGTTAATATATTAATATAAATTTATTTACTCTATAATTATTATAAATTTAAGAAAAGAAATCAAACGCACATAAAATGCTTTACTTAGAAGATAAGAGAAAATTATATATTTGGTCCCTATGGTATACTTATATGACATTGAGACCAGAGTCGTTAGGAAACTTCAAAATTAAGGACCAAATTTGCAAAAGAAATCTTTTTGTGACCAAAATTGCAAAAAACAGCTATACTTAGGAACCAAAAGTGTTATTTACTCATTTATTGTGTTTGTGTAGGTTTATCATAACTTCATAATCACAAAAGCCAAACAAATTGTTATATTTTTACATATCTATTCAGAGCACAAGAATTGGGTTCTCTTTGTTGCATGGTCACCAGATGGCAAACATCTAGTAAGTGGAAGCAAGTATGGTGAAATCCAAATCTAGGACCCATGGACGGGAAAAGCTTCTGGCAATTTGACTCCTTTGCTGTTAAGACAAACAATACAGAAGCATAACAATAAGAAGTAGAAACAAGTTGATAAGACTACAGATTATCTTTTGGATCCCCTTCAAAGGTGTCTCAAGGTAACATAACATATCTATTTATTGTTGGAGTCTTTATATATTAAGTACATGCAATCAGAATATTGAAACCTTTATATGTAGTGTGTATTTAAATAGTGATTTGTATGATCTTGTAGGACCTAGATGCATTCTCTGCAACTATTGTTGTGAGTATTGCCTTCTCTTTCATTCCCGCTTCGTTAGTTGTTGCTATTATGAAGGTAGGCCACTCATCGGTTGTATTTTTCACATAATTGACAAGGAGCTGTTGTATCTATTCATACTAGGCTTAGAGCAATGGTTGCAAGAGATGAGCTCAAAAGAAGAAGAAACAAGGCTAGCTACAACTATAGTTCAGGTACTATATATGGATGAATTATGTTTGTAAAGTATTTAAGAAAATGATTAGAAACAAGGGTGAATTTGTACAGATTAGTTAGCTACTTCCAGGTTGATCTTGAATAAGCAAAGGGGCAATGGATTGTATTTTTTGTATCTAATTCATTTGTAAATTTTTGTTACAACTTCTATTGATTTGTTTTGTCTTTCCATGGAACGATTATTTGTATGACATTAAATTTACGCAATGGATTCTATGTTTTTTATAATATATTTTAATTTCTATTATGAAACATTAAATACAAATTTAATTTGAAAATAAGTAAGCCTATAAATAATATTTTTTTAAACATTTAAAATTATGATACGCAAAAATGTGTGTCATCTTCATTTATGACATGGCCTTTCTTGACATGGGCTTTCTTGATATGCATTGCATGTCATTAACACGCGCGTCGTAAGGTTACGACACGCGAATGCGTGTCATCTTCTTTTATGACAGGGCCTTCCTTGATACGCATTGCGTGTCATAAACGCGCGTCATAATTGTGTGTCGTAAATGAGCGTCGTAAATGCGCGTCGTCTATAGACGACGCGCAAAACTCTCTTTATGACAGGGCCTTCCTTGACGCGCATTTGCGCATCGTCTGAGCCTTTTACGACGCGCAATGAGCGTCGTAAAAGGCTGTTTTTCTAGTAGTGGGTGATCCTCTATTCCATTTTATGTTCATTTTGATAAATGAGGGTTTACATGTGGCTATAAAAGATGCTATTGGCGAGGGTATGTTTAAAGGAGCTCATGCTCATGGTCTTCATTTTAATTTTCACACTTTTTTTATGCGGATGATGTGATTTTTCTTGAAAAATCTAATATCTTTGGTATTGGTGTAAAGTGGGATGAAGTGGTAGAGTACTTGAAAACTGTGAGATGCTAACAAGGAAGATTACCTTTCACTTGGGTCTTCCGGTCGGTGAAAAAGTGAACATGGTGAATGCTTGGAAGTCGATTTTGGATAAAATTAAGAGTAAGATGTCGATGTGGAAAGTTTCAACCCTTTTTATCGGAGGAAGGCCATTTTTAATTAAATCTATCTTGGGTGCTTTAGGAGTTTATTACATGTCAGTTTTTCTTATGTTGGTAACTATTGCAAAAAAATTGGAATTTTATTGCTCCAAATTCTTGGGGGATTCAGATCATAGAAAAATGTATTGGGTTAATTGGGATTCAGTTTTGGCGGATTTGGAGCATGGGGGCTTAATATTAGGAGTTTGTCAGCTTTTAATTTATGCTTTCCTTCTAAATGGAAATAGCGTTTCTTGACATGTGGTGAATTGTTATGGGTTAAGGTTATTAAAGTTGTTTATGGTGTTAAAGGAGGATTCAAGTTAGGTACATGTACAAATCGTGGGTATGCTCCTTGGGCTAGAATTGTTGCTTCATGTAAACAGTTGGAGGATAAGGATGTTGTTCCGACTTCCATGTTAAATAGAATACTTGGGAACGAGTCTAATATTCAATTTTCAAATGATCTCTAGATTGGAGACCAGTTATTATGTTCTCGGTTTCCTCGTCTGTTTCGTTTAGAAATGGAGCAAAACTGTTACATTCAGGATATAAAGTCGAATGATGGTTGGACTTGGTGTTGGCGTTGTCCTGATAGAGGAGGGGAGGAAAGTACTCAACTTGTTGATTTGTTGAATGTTCTATTGGATGTGCATCTGATAGATAAAGGTGATAGTTTGATGTGGAATATTGGGAAAAATGGCATATTTACTGTAACAGATACTAGAAGGTGGATCGATCAAAAAATATTACCAAGTGTTCCTACTCCCACTAGATGGAACGAGTTTGTCTCTCGGAAAGTTAATATTCTAGTGTGGAGAATAAGACCGAATAGATTGCCAACTATGAGTAACCTTGATCAGCGTGATATTGACATTCCAAGTACTTTATGTCTGATTTGTAACTTGGAAAAACTTGGAAGATGAGCAAATGGACCACTTGTTCGTTAATTGTGAGGTGTCTACCATAACATGGAATGCAATTTTCAAGTGGTTAGATATTCAACTTAACTCATTTGATTGCATTAATGGTTTATTTGATCTAATTGATGCGATAAGAAAAAACGTCAACAAAAGAATGGTGATAAATGTGATGATAAACAGTCTTTTTGGTAATTATGGAGACTTCGTAACAATACAGTTTTTGGAAGTGGAAAGATGAGAAACAATATTATTTTTGACTCTATTGGATTAGTAATAGATACGAGAAGTTTATTTTTAATTGGAATTGTTGGATGTAATTTCCTCTAAACAATTTGCAAGGGTTTTTTTTGTTTCTCCATTGTCTTGTTAAGTTTTAATATATTTGTGGTTGATTATTTCAAAAAAAATGACCATTTATGTAAAACCGTTTGTGAAATTTTATCTATATATGATTGCCCAATTACTCATAATATATGATGTGAAATTTTATCTATATTATATGATTGTCCAGTTGACTCATATTCATATAATGATATACAGACAGTGGCGGCCCAATGTAGAGCCCGTGGGGGACCTGGGCCAACACTCCAATTCAACCCGTAGTGTAAAAAAAATGTTTTCTATTAGGTGCAATGCCTTCACAATATGAATGTCACCGCTATTTAAATGTTTTGTGTCCGTCACTGTTTACTGGTTCGTAAATATATTTATAAACACACTAGTTTATAACCCATGGGAACCACGGTTATTATATTAATCAAACTTTTATAGTAAAAACTCAAAATTATTAATAAATTATTTTGAATAAATTATTAATTTAAGAGATATTTTTTATTAGTTATGTGAAATTATAATCATTGATTCAAATAAATATATAAAATTAATTTTTAATATATATTATATATTTTTTATTTGTGAATTAGTGAAAACAATAATTTAAAATTTAAAATTTAAAATAGAATCACATTAATGAGGAGGTTTAATAAATTTAAAATGAAAAACTAATAGATTGACAAGTGGCAACATATTAATTAAAATGTCTAATATGGTGACACATGACAAAAGAGCTACTCTTTTATTAGTATAGATTATATGATGCCAGATCGACTCAAATTTGATGTACTGGTTCATAAATACATTTTTGTCACAACATTGAAGCTCACATTCACATATTAAAATGATATGATGTAATGGTTCATAAACACATTTTTGTTACAACATTGAAGCTCACGTATTAAATGGGTAAGAGGATGAATATAAAGAAAATGGTTATGAAGATGAATATAAAGAAAATGTAAAAGGATATTTAATTTCTCATAATTTTAACGTGGAGAATATTTAATTTCTCATAAATTTAACAAGTTTCCTATAAATAAATAGAACGTCTTTATTATTAATTTTGTGTTTTCATAACAGTAATGGTCTATTTACATGTTAAGAATGTTTTAATTACAAATAGCAAGTGTCCATAATAATCTTTAGAATGTTGGAAATATAAGTTAGAGTTTTTTAAAAAGAAATTAAATATCACGGCTATTTACAAAAAACTTATCAATATCATGTGTCTGTATACCACGAACATACGTTTGTTTATCAATAAGCTTGTGGTATTTGAATCAATAGTTGGGCATACATATGGTATCGCTATCAGACACCGACTAATAGTTTTTGTTTATTGGTATCTATTTGTTTTGTATAAAGTTTTATTAATACATATACAAACCGATTTTCTATGATTCTTTTTCCAAAAATGATAAGTCATCAAATCCAGGTTGAAGTGCAAAAAATAGAACGATAATTTATAATCAGTCTTAGTGCTTTGGTAACTCAAAAGTTAACTCAAGATTTCGACAAAACAAAAAAAACTAAAACCCATCAACTCACCAGTTCATAAACCAAAAATCTCTTGATAAGAAATTCTAACAGCTTGCTAGCACAAAATAAAAAAGCACCAATAGTAAAAAACTTATCGCTTCTTGGACACACCAACAGTCTTTCCCCTGCGACCAGTGGTCTTGGTGTGTTGTCCACGGACTCTGAGACCCCAGTAGTGACGCAGCCCACGGTGGTTCCTAACACAAACCAAAAGTCCACGTCAGCATATTAATATATATTCTTTTTCTCTAATATATATTTCAAGATTACAGTATTGCAATTCACTTGTATAGATAAATAAATAAGAAGAAGAAGAAGAAGAAGAAGAAGAAAATGAGAGACCTGATCTTCTTGAGACGCTCCAAGTCATCTCTGAGCTTCATGTCAAGTGCATTAGAGGTAACCTGGGAGTATTTCCCATCTTTGTAATCCTTCTTTCTGTTAAGAAACCAATCTGGGATTTTGAACTGACGAGGGTTTGCAACAATAGTCATCAGATTATCAATCTCAGCATTCGAGAGTTCACCAGCCCTACATCAAAATGAATGATATGAAGGTTAGTTTGAAAGAACAAAAGGTTTTTTCTAGAGATGATTGATCGAATGCCAAATTACCTCTTGTTCATGTCAACATCGGCCTTCTTGCAAACAATATTTGAAAAACGACGACCAATACCCTTGATAGAGGTCATAGCAAACATGATTTTTTGCTTTCCATCAACATTTGTGTTTTGAATACGAAGAATGTGCTGAAATTCTTCATTTGCTACAAGCGACTGCCAAATGCAGAACAAATTCATCAACAATCGATACATAAAAAAAAGAAAACACATAAAGGAAAAGAGGAAAAGAATTTGGGTGTACCATGGTTGTATTGCAATTAAGCTTTTTCTCCTTTCAAAACCTGAAATACAACAAAAATGTAAACTTTAAAGAGGCTATATAATCGATGTGATGTCAAGTTGTAGCAAATTGAATAAGCAGATTTGACAGTATGTTATCAGTCTGTTTAGGTGGAAAATAGCAAATCATGTGGACTATCTAGATGGTCATTGAAATCATAATTTCAGATACCTAACTTTATATGATCATTAACAGATAGACTTCATACTGATACGGAGATTCAACTGGATCGATTCTACAAACACTATATTTAGTTATTTAACTTTTACAAATAATACCATAGAAGTTGCTCACATCGCTTCCAATCCCCTAACTAATTCTCCTACCAGAAGCACACACACACACCTCTATCAATCGCATAATTTTCAAACTTGTAAAAGAGCGTGGTAGTGAGAAGAGAGTGATTACTGTATGATGCAAATTCTCCATACCAATCTACAAGCTGTTCACGGAGAGATTATATAACAACACTAATCTTTTTCATTTGTTTTGGAAACAAACAACTGATCATGCTACTAAAATAGATCAAAACGAGACTTGCAATCACATGTATTTGAATTGGAGTTACAGACAAATGGAAAGAAAGAAACCTGCGATAATTCACTCCAATGGACGGCTCTGCCTCTTTCCTTCTTCAGGGTAGAACTAAAAAGAACCCTAAAATCGAGTTAAAAACGTATTTGTAGTCCGAACTCCGAAACCACAAATGCCTTTGAAAAGACAACGTGGGCTGGGCCTGCATGATATACTCATTGAAAACCAATTAGTGGGTCGGATACTCGGATATGTTAATAACGGGTCAAAATAAATTTGTTTGCCTTGTATGATTTCGGTAGAAATCGGTTCGGGTTTTTATGGTAGAAATCATTGGTTTTTTGAAATCCAGTTTAATTCTAATTCATGTTTAGTATAAAGTGATCGTATTACTATAACCGTTAATAAATAAGTAAACAATGTTAGATAGAAACAGAAATTATGTAAAACTTTAATAATTGTAAAACTCATGTATTATATGGGATTGATTAAAAAAATTAAATGTTAAAATTAAACATTAAGTATTTTTTAAAATAAAATTTTGAAATAATAAAAGAAAAAACGAATTAATTACGATTAGTATCATATTTATTACATTTAATACTTTACATATATAAGTAATATGTGATTTTTTTAAGTTTAAAAATTAGAAAACCCTATAAATTGATATGTAGTTTTTTAATTTTTTAATTTTAAAAATTAGAAATTCTCTACTTTCAAAAAATGATAATAGTAACGCATCTTTAAACATATCATTTTTCATTTTTGCCATAAATAATATTATAACTCAAAGAGATATATTTTTTTAATCTTATAAATACTATTTATCTTTGAGGACGTCTACTTTGCTAACTTCTAGACTATTGGCAACTGCATTAATATCCTAATGTGATTATATTTAAAATGTAAAAACGAATCATGATGAACTATTTTTCCAAACCAAACTTCAGAAAAAATCATTTAACAATTTATACATAAAAAGTAAATGCCAGCCTATGGTCTTCTTCCACTATTTTAGCAAACATCTTTTAAGAGTCACATGTAAATGTTCCATGTTACAAAACTTTTACTACATACCAAAAGTAAAAGTTATATTTTTACGATCCATTTTAACAAACCAAAACCAGCTGATCACAACCAATTGATTTATTTTAATCTAGTAATGGCAAATACTTACAAAAATTGCAATTTAATTTTTGTCCATTGATAATATCATTTGTAATGGTCCATGTCAAATACAACCAGTGTTGCAAAACTCGGCCTACTCGGCCGATTACTCGGAATCGGCCCTCCACCGAGGCGAGTAATGTCAACTCGGCCAAAAATCGGTCAAACTCGGGCCTACTCGGTCTTACTCGGGTCTATTCGGTCAACTCGGTCAAAGGGTCAAAATTGTCATAAAAAGAGAAAAAAATCAAAAATTTCAAGATTAATATGTATAATGCACTTAATGATTTATTATTTAACACAAACATGTGATTATTACTATATATATATATCTAAAATTTTCAATAATTATCCACGTAGTGAGACAATTATGTGTATTTCAGTTTTTATGTATTCACATGTATCTAATTTTGGTTATATATTTCAATCAAATTATGATTTTAACTTATGAATTTGACATATATAATTTTCCATAAAATATTTCTACGTGAATTACCGAATCCGAGTACTCCCGAATACTCGCTACTCCCCAGTCGGCCGAGCAGGTACCGAATAGCGAGTTCTACAACCTTGAATACAACACAACTCATCTGATCATATTTGTCATGGGTAACAGTTAGGACCTATGTGACATGTAAATGAAGAATTTAAACATCAAACTTCCAAGTTATCATAAGCAAGTCATAAGCATCTCTACAACAGACAAATTAACCCCAGGATATTCATTGCTTGGATTAATTGGAGTGATTCAAAATGGTACATCACTACATTGCATACCATACAAAAGTTAAACCTTGTGCGCCAAAAGTTAGCTGTGTGATTTCATAGTAGCCAAAATTTCACTACAAAAGATGTATTTACAAAGACTACACAACCCTCATCTATAATCTATATATATAGCATCATCATCATCATCAAGGCAATGGAGTCTGATAAATAAGCATCCAAACCTTGATTCATCTCCTTCCATTTTTACAACAGTCAACCTGTAACAAGCACAGTTTTATTTAATCACAAGTTACTACTACAACATTTCATACCACAACCAAAAATACCAAAACAAATGACTTTTTACTACTTAATAAACTTAATGGTAACAAGAATTAACTGTGTAAGTAAATTATACAATCTTAACTCTTACTCTATTGATTATTTTAATTATAACTAATGAACTTCTGTCTACAAATATGAAATCACACAAAATAAAGATCATTAACACCAAAATAAACATGATGAAACTTTTCTTAAAAGATATTTATGTATTAAAATTTACAAAAATGGAAATAAGTTATATATTGCAACTTCCATTCCATTCAATCATTAAAAACACCCTATGGTTAAGGTTGCAGAAAAAAACGAACGTACCTATGATTTAGGCTAGTTAGGTAGGATCAAACCAGGAACCATTGTTGTCAAACTGTGGCCTTGAGTTTGATAATTCAAATGAATCTTGATCATTTGACTGTATATCAGAATCATTTGAAGAAGGTTGAAGATTCAAGTCAAAGGTATTCTTTATAACAGCCACTTTATGTTGAGAAGATTGAACGTCTGAATCACTTGAAACATGTTCAGACTTTGTAGCAGATGATGACGGAGTTGTAGCCTCTGATAGTGGTGTTTCAGATTCAGATCTTTGAGCATACCTTAAGGGCGTAGCTTCTTTCACCACATAATCTATTATTGTATTTGATGGTTTGGTCTCTGAGTGAAGGGCATTATCGTCATTTGCCACGGTGATACATCCCACACCTTTGCCATCTGAAATTACATAACAAATAATTAAACACATAAGTAAGTGGACTTGACACTGTTTCTTTAATTATGGTAGCCAAAAATTAGTCCAAGACGTATAAATTTAGAATTAAATTAGCATGGCCCACAAGTATAGGCGGCAAAATGGACACATTGGATGGGTAGAATGGTAAATTGACAGGTCAAACAGGTTCTTTTGGGTCAACCAGGTAACCCCTTATTTATTCATCTCTTTTAAATTTCATTAATAATAAAGATGTTAGATAAAGTAAACCTCAGAAATGGTCCATGTAGTTTGTCACTCCTTCTAGCTACAATCAAGAAAGGAAATTTTCTAAAAAAGGTCCCTATGGCAAGGTTTCATTCCAAATTTAGTCCTTGTAGATACATCAAACAATTCAAAAAGGATTTTTTTTACTAAAAG
Source organism: Lactuca sativa (assembly GCF_002870075.4). Lineage (NCBI taxonomy): Eukaryota > Viridiplantae > Streptophyta > Magnoliopsida > Asterales > Asteraceae > Lactuca > Lactuca sativa. The sequence continues at coordinate 85,284,541 of NC_056630.2, read as the reverse complement.
GTCCTTATGGCAAGGTTTAGAAGTTTAGTTCCAAGTTAAGCCCCTCTCTTTGACAGGGTTACTTTTGGCTGTTATTTTTTCATAAAGACCATTTTGCCCTTGAACCAAAACTTGGAATTTACACATAAAAGATAACTTACCGCCAGCTGGACCAAGATTCTTATCAGCAAAGTGGTTGTTGAGAAGAGGTTTATAAAGAATGTCTGTTCCAGGAAACACAATCATGCTCATGGACTTCATTGTTTGCCTCTTTGGTTTTGTAAGGGGCTTGAATCCAAACACAGTGGTCCATGTTTTATAAAGTTCTGGTATAGCAGGAATCACCAGCTCTCCAACACCAAGAGAACTAAGAGCCTGAATTTATTTTAAAAAAAAAAAAAAAAAAAAAAAAAAAAAAAAAAAAATTGAGTAATTCTTAATTATTTATACATCAAGATCATGAGCTAATCACAGAGAGACATACGGATTCAATGGCATCTAATAGGCGACGACACATCCCTTGACGCCTATACATGTGGCGAGTTCCAATAAAAGGCATTTCTGCTAAACGTTTCCCATGGATCCTGTAATGTTAATAAAAAAAAAGAAAAACATTAATAAAATTTTTAGAACAAAATTCAGACAAATTTTAAAAAGTTATAAAGAAAGTAACCTTATGGACGCTGCTGAGATCATCTCATCACCTCTCTCCAAAATTGCTGTAAAGAATCCAGAATAATCCAACCTCCTGAAGTTTGACCTGAAATAAAAATTTTAAATTAAATAACGCTACTTTTTAAACTACATCCACTTAGATACAAGAAAATTATAGTTCATTATTTAGAACTTACCCACAATTGTAAACAACATCATGAATCATATTAACTCCACTTCTCTCATCCATAATTGGCACAAAACACTCATCCATGACAGAAAATGCAACAGCCAATTTGGAATTGCATTCGATCTTTTCTGGAGCATCAAGTATAGAATCTTGGCTGACATCAGCACGCTGAAGCAGTGTCCATGAAAATCCATCTTCAAGCTCAAATTTGACCCCGAGATATGTTTTTAGTTGTTCAAAGAGCTATCAATGAACAAAGTATTAATCACATATTAATGAAATAAGATTCCGACTGGAAACAGTGATTCCATACCTCCTGGCATTTACTCCCACAGAAAGACAGCCCACTGGAATCAAGATTTAAAGCATCTTCTTCTTGTACACACAACCCATGAACTTTAACATCAAAAAAAATAAAAATAAACTTGTTAGCAAGATACATTGGTTAACGAAGACAGGAATGATATAAGATAAAAATAAAATTATCTTCAATGATTGCTTACATTTTTCCTCACACAAGCAGCATGAGCTCATTTGAGAATCATCCATTTGAGAAACAAGTCCACAAAATTTGCAACAACAGTATAGGCAATGCCAGACACCAGAAGGAAAGTTCTACAAAACAAACATATTAATAAGACATTAATTAAACTAAAAGACTTTGAAAACAGGAAAAGTGATGATAGATTTATAGTTACTTGGATATCAAGGCAGCTTTGATGGAATGTGGAAGGGCAACCATCACAACAAATCAAATCACCACCATCTCCACATATATTACACGTGTCATCATTAGGATCATCTCCTTCAACATCAACAAGATTAAATCTGATAGTATTTGACTCCTCTTCTTTCCTCCAAGATTCCAGGAGACACTTCAGAAAAGAAGATCCAGACTGGAAATATAAATCTTTTAGTGTATGATTGAGTTTCCCTTTTCCTCCACCATGGGATATGAAACTTGATATGTCCACAGTTTCATTACAGCAACTGCAATGAATCCCATCATGGGTAACTTTTCCCTCAAGCAACCCGTTTCTTTTTCTACCTTCCCCATACTGCAACTTGCCACCTGGCATAACAACACCTAAATCTAGCATCCATGAAAGAAGATTCCGTTTCCCACTGTATATCAAACACCCATCATCATCTTCATCATTTCCCTTACTGGATTTTCTAGCAACAAGCTGTGGCTTTCTGCTCTGTTGACTTTTCTGACTTACTTTTGGCTGCCTTTTTAATGATTTATTACCCGATTTTACATCAGATTTATGTGTTTGCTTCTTCTTTTTACCATCTTTTAGCTTCTTCTTAACTGGAGCTTCACTTCCACTTCCACCACTCATGACTATTTCAGCCTCACTTGTACCCTTGTCACTATTGTTTTTCTTTTTCTTTTTCTTATTTTTTTTCTGCTTATCTTTATCGCTTCTGACCTTTGTAACAACCCTTAGTAGTACACTGATTTTCTCATCGGGTATAGGGGTAAAAGCGGAAACTTCTTTATCATCAGCCTTACCGTTTTCGATTCTCTTTTTGAGAGAATAGTAAGCTTTTGTAACAGACCAGTGGGTCCCACCTTTGAGATCAACATATACTGCGTCCATGTATGTTCTTTCTTTCCTAGGTCTATGCTCAACTGTCCATCCTGCCTTCATTAAAATACTAACTATTTGATCTCTCACTGACTGCTGTATTTCTCGCCTCTTTTCACCACCTGTGTGATCATTGTCTTTTTTAGAATTCTTCGACTTTTGTTTGTTGTCACCAGTGGTGTTTAATACTTCATCTTCTTTATGCTCATTGTCAATCTTGGGACCCTTTTTGACATTTTTACCCTTCAACTGATTGTTGTCTTTCTTGCCCACCACAAGCTTTGACTTTTTTGAATTGGTCAACTCCCCTGCCTGCACTTTAGGTGGTCTTCCCCTGCGTTCTAATTTCTTGAAAAGTGCCACGTCATCAGTCACATGTAAAGATGTGGATTCACCTTGTGCCTTAGGAGGTCTTCCACGACGTTTTTGCTTCTTCCTTGGTTGACCAGTCAGTTGACTGTTTACATTGACTTCTTTGAGCTCAGTTTGGTCTAAACATTCAGCTTCCATCTTTCTTTTGAAGCCAACAAGACTCTCACAGAGCCCACTCTCATCCACCTTGACCCTGTCTCTCTTTGTCATAGGCCTTGACCGAAGCACCCTACCACTTAGGTGGGGCCCGCCCTTCTCAGCTTTCTCTTTTTTACCCCTTATGTCTCCATTACATTCAGAACTTTTCAAAGGTTTCCTCTTCCTCCCCCTTTTACCTTTTTTAATCCCAATACTAGCTTTGTCATCCTCATCAATGGTACTTGCAACAGCATCAACATTTCTCCCAGATTCCACATTTGCAGACCATTTTTTATATTCCATGGCTTTTTTATGTGGTGAAGTAAGAGCTAAAACCTTAGGCTGACAAGTATAAGTTGATACCACACGTGATGATTTTATTTCCTCTTTCAAACTAGAATCCAGCTCATATGAATTCACAGGCATCAAATATTTTCCTTCTTTAAAAGGAACTTTAACACATTTAACTTTAACACACTCGTCAATTTCTCTTTCTGCACGGGACTTAATAATATTTCCTGTAGAAGCCAACACCTTTGAACCCAAATGTAGTAATGTGTCATCCACATCTCTGCTATCGTTTTTATCCTCCATGGTTATGCTCTTTTTTCCAACCTTACACATGACAACTTCAAGATCATAAGCAGGTTTATCTACACATACCATATGTTCGGTCTCTTTTGCCCTCTTTTTGACTACTCCATCCAACAAAGGCTCGAAACCACAGTTCAATGAACCCATATTTTCATCAACGGCATCACGATTCTCCAGAGAAAAATCAGATTCTGCTTTCTCCGAGTTTGATATCTCAGTCGACCTAAATCGCATCACTAGAAACCCTACACAAAATTATATAACATTAATGCATGCACTGACAAAATAAAGCCTTCATTCATACATCGAAGGTCATCTTGACAAAAAATCGCACGCACGATGACTCGAATACCGACGAATTTAAACTATCGAATCGCTTGATCGTCAAATATTGTGAACGGGCACTTTGTAACTAAAAGACCAAAACCCTACCCGCTTCAAGGTTCAAGACCATTCAAACACAGCTCCGACATTAAATAACAAATAAACTGTGAATAAAATCTCAAATGTGAATATTTTACCTTATAACCGGATGAAGACGCAATGATAAAAGTTGATATGAAGCTGGATTTCAGACCATCGGTATGCTGAAACAGTGAAAAAGGAAATATGAAGCGGCGATGGAAGTGATAGAGGAGAGAGAATGAAGAAGATTTTGGGTTTTTTCTTCGTGATGATGCGAATATTTTCTGGATTGAGCACCACCTGTAAGAAAATTAGGCGGGATTTTGCAAATTTTGGGGGGGTTTATTTGTTCTTGTCATTTCCCTCCCACATGGATTCCATTCCCAAAAATCAAATTTTACGCTACTCTCCGCTATTGTTTTGTATTACTTTTCAAAGTTTTGCTGTTTCATTGTTTGGATGATTTATAAAAATTATATTTATTAGTTATTTTGAATATTATCGGTAATGTATGATATCAGATTTTATTTTGATGACTAAGATGTGTTTAAATGTATTTAATCAGTTTTAAATTTTAATAAGCAGATTTTCAGAATTATTTAGTTATTTAGGGCTAAAATAATTAATTTTGAGTAATCATTCCAATTTCCTATCCTAATAAATAAGTAGAATTGTCAATCTCCAATACCCAAAATCGAGTTTTCCCGCTCATTTTATTCATCTCTATTTACGCAAATGTCATTTACTCCAAATCAAATCAAACAGATGCAATGAATCCGGAAAATGAGGAAACAATCGTATTCAAAATATGCAACCAATAATTTTAAATGAATAAAAGTTATGGAAATAATTTGAAAAAATAGGTTATTCAAATTTCAAATTCGAAATTCACGATTTAATTTGGAAGTTTGTTTATTTTGATTGCAAATTAAATAATTTGCAGTGATTAAATCCCAAAAAATTTGCAGTAATTTATCAAATACCGAAATATATATACAATACAATTATACCATCTATACGATTCTTTTGTGTTGACCATTCTGCTCCATATAAATCTTTGCAAACGTTATTCTTCTTGATTCTGCAACGCTTCAATAATCAAATATCAGCTTAGTGTTTTCAAATATCATGCTTCTTTAATTATGTTATGATCGACTTCTTTTCGTTGGAATTAACAACCACAAATCAAGATTACCAATGTTTCTATGCTCTTCATGATCTGATTTATCAGTTAGTGTCGTGTTGTCATTATATGAATGATCTTCTTCTTCTTCTTTTCCTTATTCTTCTTAATCACCTTCTTCTTCTACCTCTTCAGTTAAAAACACGAAAAACCTAATGAACATGAGAACTTGATTTTGTTTATAAAAATTAAAAAAATAAAAAATAA